>NC_142928.1:2653066-2695566 GCF_046866305.1 Octopus bimaculoides | reverse complement strand
CACCCACTACACTCTCGGAGTGGTTGGCGTTAGGAAGGGCATCCAGCTGTAGAAACTCTGCCAGATCAGATTGGAGACTAGTGCAGCCTTCTGGCTCGCCAGCCCTCAGGCAAACCATCCAACCCATGCCAGCATGGAAAGCAGACATTAAACGATGATGAGGATGATGACACGCATACATACATACATTCATACATACATACATACATACATACATACATACATACAAACATACATACAAACATACAACAACCACAGCAACAACATCAGTGATGACAGCCATACAAAAACAAACAGTAAAAAGGATTACGATAGCAGTAACAACAACATCAACACTGGCAACAGAAAAACCCGAAATAGCAATAATAATTGTAATATAAACAAGGAAAGGATTGGCAGTTGAAGCAACAACAACAACAACAACAACAACAACCCAAATAGCTGAATTCCTGAACTCCTGTCCTTTTATATTTTAATTCTTCTCCCGTTTTTATTCATTTATTTCATTGGCAATTAACAAATTATTACACTAAGACAAATAGATAATTTAATGGATTCTTTTCATAACTTTTATTTTCATTGGTAAATTAATTAGTTTTTTTTTTTCTTTTGTCACCCCCCCCCCCCCGCCCTCCATAGTTTATTGAACAGAAGCGAACATTCTCACACAAACGCAGTTTTGTTCTCGCAAACACAAAAGCAGAAGAGGTAAAGCATACAGTTATAATTTGCATAAATTAGTTTCATTTGATGACGATGATGTCAGCAATGACACTGATGTCAATGGCGATGATGATGATGATGATGATGATTGTAATAGAAATAATAATAATAATAATAATAATAATAATTATCCTTTCTATTGGAAGCACAAGGCCTCAAATTTGGGGGGAAGGGATTAAGTCAATTACATCGACCCAGTGTGTAACTGGTACTTATTTAATCGACCCTGAAAGGATGAAAGGTAAAGTCAACCTCAGTGGAATTTGAACTCAGAACATAACGACAGACGAAATACCGCTGAGCAGTTTCGTCTGACATGCTAACAATTCTGCCAGCATGCCACCTTCTAATAATAATAATAATAATAATAATAATGATAATAATAATAATAATAATAATAATAATGATAATAATAATGTTGTTTGTTGTTGTTGGCACTCCGTCGCTTACAACGTCAAGGGTTCCAGTTGATCCAATCAACGGAACAACCTGCGCATGAAATTAACGTGCAAGTGGCTGAGCACTCCACAGACACGTGTACCCTTAACGTAGTTCTCGGGGATGTTCAGTGTGACACAGTGTGACACAGTGTGACAAGGCTGACCCTTTGAATTACAGGCACAACAGAAACAGGAAGTAAGAGGGAAAGTTGTGGTGAAAGAGTACAGTAGGGTTCGCCACCATCCCCTGCCGGAGCCTCGTGGAGCTTTAGGTGTTTTCGCTCAATAAACACTCACAACGCCCGGTCTGGGAATCGAAACCATGATCCTATGACCGCGAGTCCGCTGCCCTAACCACTGGGCCATAATAATAATAATAATAATAATAATAATAATAATAATAATAATAATAATAATAATAATAATAATAATAATAATAACAATAATAATAATAATAACAATAACAATAATAATAATAATAATAATAATAGAAAATTACTATTTGTAAATCTGACAATGAGAGATATTCAGCAACAGTACTTTGGAGTAAAGATTATTTGCCAACATAACAGGGCAGTCCTGGTTTAGGACGAATGTTACTGTAATTTAGCCACAGGAGACATAATAATAATAATAATAATAATAATAATAATAATAATAATAAATAATAATAATAATAATAAATAATAATAACAATAATAATAATAATAACATTGAAAAATACCTTAGGAATGAGAACCCAGGTTCGAAATTTCCCCAAGACACCTGATGAAGGCTGGATGGTATATCAGCCGAAACGTTGTTAACAACAAACAAAATGAGGACAAATATCCATCAAATGTAAATAATGTAAATAATGTAATGATGGTGACGACAACAAATAATAATAATAATCTACTACCATAATACTCTTGTGTTTTTCTCCATCACAACATATGAATGAGAAAAGAAGGGGTGATAGATGAATAAGGAAGGAAGGGGTGATGGCAAACTGGTAGTGAGATGGTGAACATTCAATGCTGAAAAGAAAAATCAAACAGCGTTTCAACTCTGTATGAGTGTATGTGTGTGTGTGTGTACAAGGGAAGTATGTGAATGTTTGTATGTGTGAACCAGCATTCTTACAGTAACAAAATGATGATTGATGTTACATCTCAAAAGACAACCACTCGACAACATTGATAGATGTATAAATTTGATTTACCATCCATATTTATATATAAAATATTACAATTAGCCATCATTTTTGACGGCACTGGGCCGGCTACTAATAATAATAATTCTGCTTGTTCCTCTGTTACTTCGCTCATCTGTAACACCTTCACGTGACTAGCTGGGCATCTGTTACACTTTCACATGATTAGTTGAAGGGAGAGGTGAAGAGTGAGAGAAAAAGGAAAGAGATAAAGAGGGTAAGGTGAAGAATGAGAGAGAAAAAGAGAGAGTGTTGTGTATCAAGTCTATAAAATTGTGCATGAGGCATATAAAATGTATATATAAAGTGTATATATAAAGTGTATATATAAAATGCATTAAGTAATCATTGTATTCCAATTTCCTTCACTGTTCTGTTATTAGCAGTTGAGCAACTATCTTTTGATACAGACACAACACAGGCTAGACTTTCTGGTTTTTTGGACAAAGGTTTCAGAAATAACCCAAAGGGTTTAACTTTAATTCAGTGAAATATTAACGGGTCTTGCCAGTAATGATAATAATAATCCTTTCTACTAAAGGCAAAAGGCTTGAAATTTGTGGGAAGGGGGCTAGTCGATTACATTGACCCCCAGTGTTTCACTGGAACTTAATTTATTGAGTCTGAAAGGATGAAAGGCAAAGTTGACCTAACCAGAATTTGAACTCAGAACGTAAAGACAGACGAAATACCGCTAAGCATTTCGCCCGGCGTGCTAACGTTTCTGCCAGCTTGCTACCTTAATACTAATTAATATCATTGTAGCTCTACCTGCAGACCAGAACATTGTGAAAAACAGAGGACAAGAAAGTTAAGAAGTATATATATATATAAAATATATGATATATATATAGCCCAAGGCTATAGTGGAATATACTTGCAGAAGGTGCCACGCAGTAGGACTGAACCCAGAACCATGTGCTTGGGAAGCAAGCTTTTTACCACACAGCCATGCCTGTGCCTGTGCCTATATATATATATATATATATATATATATATATATATATATATATATATATATATATATATATATATATATATATATATATATATATATATATATATATATATATATATATATATATATATATATATATATATATATATATATATATATATATATATATATATATATATATATATATATATATATATATATATATATATATATATACATATATACATACACACACACACACACACATATATATACATATACATCTATATATGCATATACAAACATATATATATATATATATATATCATCATCATCATCATCATCATCATCGTTTAACGTCCGCTTTCCATGCTAGCATGGGTTGGACGATTTGCCTGAGGACTGGTGAAACCAGATGGCTACATCAGGCTCCAATCTGATTTGGCAGAGTTTCTACAGCTGGATGCCCTTCCTAACGCCAACCACTCAGAGAGTGTCTAATAGCCCTGTCTACCTTCTTGTTCCACCACCACGTTACTCTGGGTCGGGAGGGGACCTTACACCACCCACAAATCTGGTCGGTGGCTTTCAACAGGTTGTCCCGCAGAAATCTTCAATTGTCTTCCACGTTGTATGATGCTATATCCCCTTCTATTTCGTTAAATGCTTCAAAATATCTGGCAGTGTTGGCTATAGCCTAGTCACCCGTATTACGAACCAGGTGATACACGAAGGAGTCATACCCAATGACTGGTGTAGCAGCATCATAGTCAACTGTTACAAAGGTAAAGGTGACGCTTTAGATACAAATAATTACAGAGGCATCAAGCTGTTAGATCAGGTTATGAAAGTTACAGAGAGGGTCATAGCCCAACTAATTAGGGAGCGAATCAATTTAGATGAGATGCAGTTTGGGTTCGTGCCTGGTAAAAGCACTACTGATGCCTTATTTCTAGTGAGACAGTTGCAGGAGAAATACCTAGCTAAGGATAAACCTCTGTACCTGGCTTTCGTTGACATGGAGAAAGCCTTTGACAGGGTCCCCCGATCCCTTATCTGGTGGTCAATGAGGAAACTTGGGATAGAAGAATGGTTAGTGAGAGCTGTGCGAGCCATGTACAGAGATGCTGCCAGTAAGGTGAGGGTTGGAAATGAGTACAGCAATGAATTCCGGGTAGAGGTAGGGGTCCACCAAGGTTCCGTCCTCAGCCCCCTCTTATTTATCATAGTCCTCCAGGCAATCACAGAGGAGTTCAAGACAGGTTGCCCCTGGGAGCTCCTCTATGCTGATGACCTTGCCCTAATTGCGGAGTCACTATCAGAACTAGAGGAGAAGTTTCAGGTGTGGAAGCAAGGTCTAGAATTGAAGGGCCTTAGAGTCAACCTAGCTAAAACCAAAATCCTAATAAGTAGGAAGGTAGATAAAACACAAACCCCTTCAGGTAGATGGCCCTGCTCAGTATGTAGAAAAGGAGTAGGTAGTAACTCTATAAGATGTACCCGGTGCAAGCTATGGACACATAAGAGGTGCAGCAACATCAAAGGCAGGTTAACTAGCAAGTTAGTTTTTGTTTGTGGCAGATGTTCAGGTGCAATAAAGACTGCAAACAAACAGGAAACAACTTCTATCTCATTCCAGGGTGAAAAACTAGAGGTAGTCAATAGCTTCCGCTATCTGGGCGACCAAGTTAGTAGTGGGGGTGGGTGCGCTGAAAGTGTAGCTGCTAGAATAAGAATAGCCTGGGCAAAGTTTAGAGAGCTCTTACCCCTGCTGGCGACAAAGGGACTCTCACTCAGAGTAAAAGGCAGACTGTATGATGCATGCGTATGAACAGCCATGCTACATGGCAGTGAAACATGGGCTGTAACTGCTGAGGACATACGTAAGCTCGCAAGGAATGAAGCCAGTATGCTCCGTTGGATGTGTAATGTCAATGTGAATACCCGTCAGAGTGTAAGTATCTTGAGAGAAAAGCTGAACATTAGAAGCATCAGTTGTGGCGTGCAAGAGAGACGATTGCGCTGGTATGGACATGTGGTGAGAATGGAGGAGGATAGCTGCGTGAAAAAGTGCCACACCCTAACAGTTGAGGGAACCCGTGGAAGAGGTAGGCTCAGGAAGACCTGGGCTGAGGTGGTGAGGCAAGACCTTCGTACATTGGGCCTCACCGAGGCGATGACTACTGACCGAGACCTTTAGAAATGTGCTGTGTGTGAGAAGACCCGGCAAGCCAAGTAAGATCGTTGCCAGTGCCCCTGGACTGGTTCTTGTGTGGGTGGCACATGAGATGCACCATTTTGAGCGTGGCCGTTGCCAGTACCGCTTGACTGGCTCCCGTAGGATTTTCGAGCGAGATCGTTGCCAGTGCCCCTGGACTGGCTTGTGCGGGTGGCACATAAAAGACACCATTTCGAGCGTGGCCGTTTTCATGCGGGTGACACGTAAAAGCACCCACTACACTCTCTGAGTGGTTGGCGTTAGGAAGGGCATCCAGCTGTAGAAACTCTGCCAAATTAGACTGGAGCCTGGTGTTGCCATCCGGTTTCACCAGTCCTCAGTCAAATCGTCCAACCCATGCTAGCATGGAAAGCGGACGTTAAACGATGATGATGATGATGATGATGATATATATATATATATATATATATATATATATATATATATATATATAAAAGATAATAAGAGTGAAAAAACTACAGAAGGCTTGTGTTACATGGTTAAAGTATATATTTAAATTATGTCAGAAAAATGTTATAAAATCTTTTTGGTATATAAACATTTGGTATATACACACACACACACATACACATATATACACACATATATACACATATACATATACAAACGTATATAAATACATAGTGAAACTAATATATATATATACACAGTGAAAGTAATTGAAATTGAAACAATATACACACACACACACATATTTTATATAATCATATATATATATATACACATTTATATATTGTAATGGTGACAACAATGATGATGATCCTCGTCATGATTGTTACCACCACCACCACACTGTTCCTTTTGCTGTTGGAAAACAAATTGGGTGATGACAACTCAGTTTGACTCCAATCCTAATCAGTAAAACTCTGTGTTGACACATATAAAGGTTATGAACACTTGCAATGCAATTAAACTAAGATAACTCCCAACGAACAGTGTTATACGGATATGGAATATAATTGTGTGCAAGTGTTTAGTTTACAATAAAACTTTTTAAGTAGTAATACACTAAAGACACAGCAGGCGCATTCGACAGTGGTTTCACTCTATTTTAATCCTTTTGATAGCAACCCACCTGAAACCACTTCTGGCTCCATAGTACAGCCTTTCCGCTTTAAAAAGATCTAAATTAAGCAGAGGCAGGAGTGGCTGTATGGCAACAAGTCTACTTCACACCCACATGATTCTGGGTTCTGTCAAACTCTGTGACCACCGGCTGAAAGGCTTAGTGGTGTTTCGTCTGTCTTTATGTTCTGAGTTCAAATTCCGCCAAGGTCGATTTTTTTCTTTCATCCTTTCGGATATTGATAAATTAAGTACCAGTTGCGTACTGAAGTCGATCTAATCGACTGGCCCCCTCCCCAAAAATGTCAGGCCTTGTGCCTAGAGTAGAAAAAAAAGAAAAAGAAAAGGACTATAGCCTTGGGTTGATCAAAGACTGTTTCATTAAATTACCACATTTCAGTGCAAGCATAACCACAGCTCTCCTCAGAGCTATCTGCAATGAAGGACTGGACATACAGTGAGCACACTCCGGCCCTTCTCTGCATCAACCAGCATCTTACCTTTACCATTAGAGCCAGTGATAGAAATGTGGGCAACTTAAGAATTAAGTAAGCCTGGCTTATACATAGATTCAACCCACAAAGAAATAATAGATTAAACCTCAGCGCACAGTACTTGACATAAAATGTCACACCCACAGGCACACAAAAAAGGAAATTGATTTGCAAAATACTGTTCTTTTATTTGTTTCTGCCATTTGACTGCAGCCATGCTGGAGCACCGCCTTTAGTTGAGCAAATCGACCCCCCAGGACTTATTCTTTGTAAGCCTGGTACTTATTCTATCGGACTCTCTTGCCGAACCGCTAAGTTACGAGGACGTAAACACACCACCATCGGTTGTCAAGCGATGTTGGAGGGACAAACACAGACACACAAACATTTACACACGCATACATGTATATATACATATATACAACGGGCTTCTTTTCAGTTTCCGTCTACCAAATCCACTCACAAGGCTTTGGTCAGCCCGAGGCTATAGTAGAAGGCACTTGTCCAAGGTGCCACACAGTGGGACTGAACCTAGAACCATGTGGTTGGTAAGCAAGCTACTTACCACACACCCAATCAGCATTGACTGGTTTTGAAGCAAACTTCAAAGGAAGCATGTAATTTTTCTTGTCAAACAGTTTGGCTGAAGATTAATGAAGTTGGCTTACAGCTATAAAAGCTGGCAAATACAACCACAGGCCAGAGAGTCTTTCAGCCATCAAGGAGAATCTGTGCCACTTTTCTCAGCAAGTTGGTCTCTCTCCATCTTGCTTTCTTATTTTATATGCTTTTATCGCAGAAGTTCTCAAACTTTTTGCCCCTCTCCTCATGGCCACATAATACCTTCAGCGCCCCCACCCCTATTTTTATGTATAAATAAATATTTTATATTTTACTAATTTATATATACTATGAGGTCATTGCTAGTGCCGGTGGGCTGGCTCCTGTGCAGGTGGCACGTAAAAAAAACACCATTTTGAGCGTGGCTGTTGCCAGTACCATGTGACTGGCCCTTGTGCTGGTGGCGTGTAAAAGCACCCACTACACTCTTGGAGTGGTTGGCGTTAGGAAGGGCATCCAGCTGCAGAAATTCTGCCAGAGCAGATTGGAGCCTGGTGCAGCCATCTGTTTCACCAGTCCTCAGTCAAACCATCCAACCATGCCAGCATGCAAAGCGGACATTAAACGATGATGATGATGATGATGATGATGATGATGATGATATGAATCATTTGATATTTAATATAATATCATATAATTTGTATACAATACCATAATAATATTATAATAATTTCATAGCGTCCCCCAATCCACTGCCTTCCTCCCAATGCCTCCTTTTTCTCTACCACCCCCTTAGGCACCAGCACCCACCTGGGTTGTCTTAATGCCCACTTTGAGAACCTATGCACTATCGTATTCAACAAAAGGCACCACTTTAACATGTATCATTGAGTGACACACATCAATTATACCCAGTAATTTAAATTCCGTGCATTACTTTCATAATATTATCCAGCATGTTATACGACAGGAGATTCCTAACTATTATGTTCATTAATTTATTGGAAGTACATTTGTAAATACAATGATGCAGGTTAATAAAATATTTGAAAATTCAATTAAACTTTAGTGTGGCCATTATCTACACACACACACACACACACACACACACACACACACAACCCACAGTCTGAACAGCCAGTGAAGAATATATAACTAACTCCAACTCTAAACTGGTAATGGTTTGGTAAGTCTATAGAACAACTCTACAGTTCTCATTAATCTGTTTTTATAATACAGATGTAATTTATTAAATATGACACAAAAATAATTTATAAATACAATAAAAAATAATATGCCCACGTGCATATGGCGTAGTGGTTAAGAGTGCAGGCTACTAGCTCCCAGATTATGAGTTCGATTCCAGGCAATGAGCTGAAGAATAATAATAATTTTTTTTTTTCTACTCTAGGCACAAGGTCCGAAATTTTTGGAAAAGGAGCCAGTTGAGTTGATCGACCCAGTACGCAACTGGTACTTAATTTATTGACCCCGAAAGGATAAAAGGCAAAGTCGACCTCGGCAAAATTTGAACTCAGAACGTAAAGACAGCCGAAATACCGCTAAACATTTTGCCCGGCATGTTAACAACAACAACAACATCAAAAAATACCTTAGGAATGAGAACCCAGGTTCGAAATTTCCCCAAGACACTTGATGAGGGCTGGAGGGTATATCAGCCGAAACGTTGTGTTAACAACAAACAAGATTAGGACAAATATCCATCAAATGTAAATAATGTAAATAGAAAAATAATTATTGAAAAATTCTCTAACGAAGCAGATTTAGTTTTCATTATGAGTTAAATATGACAAAAAACAACAAAAACCAAAACTTAATTACTACTTCTAATATTGAAGTTGAAACAACTATCAGTCTATTTGATGAATACTTTATTATTTTTTAGTCTACAGGGTGATTCAAAAGTCACCATACACAGGAACAATTTATTTTTTTTCATAAGGGAAACCACTCACAAAGCTTTGGTCAGCCTGAGTCTATAGTAGAAGACACTTGCCCAAGGTGTCCCACAGTGGGACTGAACCCGGGACCATGTGGTCCGTAAGCAAGCTACTTACCACACAGCCACTCCTGCACCTAGTATGTAGTTTTTAAAGCTGTCAAACAATTGCTTTATTATAATATGTATATTTGCAACTATATACAAACTTTGAAAGGTTAAGAAAGAGAAGTCAATACATTAAATAATTTCTCTTTCCTTTAAAGCTATTTTTTTTATTTAATCGTTTAAAATATGTGCCAGCAATGTTACAACATGAACCCTGTGCTTATGATTTAGATGTTAGTCTGGCACAGTGAGATTTTAAGGACATTTCATAGAGAACAATCTGTTACAGAATCTCCCAAGCCATTCACACAGAATGTATCACAACTTGTCACAATGTCTTCTGTGCTGACACAGGTTGAGTAGTGCAACAGGATCTGATGAGCCAGAAGACTACACCAAGCTCCACTGTCTGCTTTGACATAGTTTCTATGGCTGGATGCCCTTCCTAGGGCCAACCACTTTATAGAATGTGCTAGATGCTTTTCCTCCTGGTTCCAGCATTAGTGAGATTATCAAGTAACTTACAAAACAAGCCCCTTCAACTAAGTGGGGATACAGTATTGAGGGAGGTGGCTTTATGCCTGGTGTTGAGAGGGATAGGAACAAGGGTCTTGCTGTAGAGGAGATAGTTCAAATTCCGCCGAGGTCGACTTTGCCTTTCATCCTTTCAGGGTCGATAAATTAAGTACCAGTTACGCACTGGGGTCGATCTTATCAACTTAATCCCTTTGTCTGTCCTTGTTTGTCCCCTCTATGTTTAGTCCCTTGTAGGCAATAAAGAGAAAAATAAAGATGGTTATTCCAGTTAGAAAGAAGAGAGAAGATGGTGGGTGAAGAAGTGTCAGGGTGTATACCTTCTCGTTACAAGAAGGTGAATATGAAAGAAAAGAGGGTGAGAGGCTCAGAAAAGGTGCATGGATAGGTAAGTTCATGAGACTGTGAAAGGGAAGTGACAGATGTTAAGAGATGAGGGTTGGGGTGAATACAGAGAATGAGGGACATGGATGGAGGCATGTTTAATGGTGAATTTCAGTTTGATGGTGGTGTTGATGGAGGAAGTGAAGTGAAGGGAATAGGAGGGTGTTGAAAATGCTGCTCAAATACAGGTTCAATCAACAAACTCCATCAATACTGCAGACTGTTCTCTCGCTCCATAAATACTCCAATACATGACAACAGTAGCAATGTATTGATTGTTACATCACATGAAATGAATTATTGAATATCTATCCACTCTGTGCCAATTTGAGCTCCCTATAACTTCATACAATTACATATACTTCATACAATTACACACACACACACATATATATATATATATATATATATATATATATATATATATATATATATATATAAAACTATAAAGCTGCTCTACTCTGACAAAATGGGGTTAAAATAAATAGTCCTATAATGTCAGTAACAGGGTCACAATTCACATTCACGTGAACTAAAGTCTCTGAGGTGCTAAAATGGCTTCTGTCAAGTTTGAGCTGAGAGCGAAAACGATTCAAACAAGATAACACAGAAAGCAATGAGGAAACAACCAGCTACGTGGTTGTTTGGTTTTGCTAAAAATACCTGCCAGATTTTTCCCAGATCACACCTTAGTGTCTAAAAAAAGAAAGAATCACCTGAGATAATCTATTCCAGGATATACAGAAAAGGTAGTCAGTCGTGATCAAACTAGGGCTAATTGACAAGAACAGTCTCTACTATAACAATAACAATAACAATATATGTATGTGTGCATGTATGTATGTATTTATGTCGTATGTATGTATTTATGTCGTATGTATGTATGTATGTATTTGTGTATGTATTTATGTATGTATGTATTTATGTCATATGTATGTTATCAATCAGTTTCATTTCTGTATTTCTTGTCCATAGAGAAAGAGCCGGACTCTAACATAGATTCAAGGCTCCTTCATTGGAACTTTTATCAACATCATCTAGGTATTTGTGCATATGTGTGTGTGTGCACTATTTGGTGTTAGTGTATGCGCAGATTTGTATGTTTGTTTTATGGATGCGTTTTTATGTATATATTTTCATGTCTAGATGCATGTATATGTATTTATGTGCTAAATTTTTGGAAAGTTTTACATATCTCTACAGTTCCATTGATGGCTTGAATCTGTAGTCTTCTAATCAGCCTTTTTCTTTCAGGTTTTGAGAACCCTAATTTTTCCGTATATATTGTATGTATATATGTATGTATGTATGTATGTATGTATGTATGTATGTATGTATGTATGTATGTATGTATTTATGTATGTATGTATGTATGTATATATGTATGTATGTATGTCATTATTCAGTTTATTTCAAGATTTCTTGCCAATAGAGAAAGAGCTGGTTTCTAACCTAGATCCAAGGTTCCTTCATTGGAATTTCAGCATCAACAACAGGGTATTTTTGTATGTATGTATGTATGTATGTATGTATGCTTGTATGTATGTATGTATGTGTATTTATGTGCTAAATTTTTGGAAAGTTTTACATATCTCTACAGTTCCATTGATGGCTTGAATCTGTAGTCTTCTAATCAGCCTTTTTCTTTCAGGTTTTGAGAACCCTAATTTTTCCGTATATATTGTATGTATATATGTATGTATGTATGTATGTATGTATGTATGTATGTATGTATGTATGTATTTATGTATGTATGTATGTATGTATATATGTATGTATGTATGTCATTATTCAGTTTATTTCAAGATTTCTTGCCAATAGAGAAAGAGCTGGTTTCTAACCTAGATCCAAGGTTCCTTCATTGGAATTTCAGCATCAACAACAGGGTATTTTTGTATGTATGTATGTATGTATGTATGTATGTATGCTTGTATGTATGTATGTATGTATGTATATGCTCAACTGTGTCTTTGTGTTTGAGTTTGTCTCCACCTCCATTCCTTGACAACCAGTATTGGTTTGTTTACATCCCTGTAGCCTACTGGTTTAGCAAAAGTGACCAATAGAGCATATACCAGACTTTAAAAAATAAGTATCTGGGCCAGCATGACCGCCCCTCCCCTCCAGCATGACCACAGTCTAATGACTAAAAAAAAAGTAAAAAAACGAAAGATAATGTATTAGGAAATGCCCCGCATCATACATATATGAGTCAGTGAAGGATATTCTGACAACAAAAAGGAAGGTTAAATCGATATATTATGTCATGAATTAGATATATATATATAAGAGCATGGGCTACTAACCCCAAGATTCTGAGTTCGATTCCAGGCAGTGACCTGAATAATAATAATAATAATAATAATAATAATAATAATAATAATAATAATAATAATAATAATAATAATAATACCTGTGAATTTGTGTGTGTAAACTGGGAATGCATACGAGTTTCTCTGCCCTAGGTGTATGGAAAACACTCGGCGAGAAATGGAAGAAAATTTGGAGAAAGAAGAAAAAAAACAACATAATAATAATGATGATGATGATGATGATGATGATGATGATGATAATAATAACAAGCAATTGAAACCCAATGAAACTGAAAATAGGTGGGTAAAGAAAAGAATGCATGGTCAATTTCATCAAGATGTTGAAGATAAGACAGGCAGAGAAAAAAGGTGGCTGTGGATGACTAAAAGTGATATAAAACCGGAAACGGAGGCTCTAATCTGTGCTGTCCAAGAGCAAGCACTAAGAACAGACTACATAAAATACAGAATAGACGACACAGGAGAAAGTGATAAGTGCAGAATCTGTGGACAAAACAGTGAAACCGTATGGCATATTACCAGCCAATGTACGCCACTAGCCCAGAAGGAATATAAGAGACAATATAGCCAGGCTTGTCCATTAAACACTCTGCAACAAGTATGAACTTGACAGAGCAAAAAATTGGTATGACCACAAACCTGAAGGCATTGTCAAAAATGGAAATGCAAAGATCCTATGGGATTTTATGATTCAATGCGACCATGAGATAGAGAATAGGAAGCCAGATATAACCCTAATTGAGAAAGAAAACATATTATGCTGGATCATAGATATAGCATGCCCAGCTGACAACAAGGTATGCGATAAGGAAGAGAGAAAAGTCAATAGATATGACAGGTTAGCTTGGGAGGTTAAGCAGTTATGGTTGATGAAAGAGGTAGCAGTAGTACCAATAATTGTCGGAGCCCTGGGAACAGTGAGCAAAAATCTCGAGAAGTATGTGGAACAAATAGGGGCTGCAATAAGGGTGGAGCACTTGCAGAAAACAGCACTGCTTGGAACCGCTTGAATACTCTGGAAGGTGTTCGAAAAATAAGAGGTGTTACCATAGTTCACTGGTAGTGAACAGCTGACACCGTAGTACATCTCCAGCATTAGAAGCTGTGCAAAGGCAATAATAATAATAATGGTAATGATAATAATAATAACATAAAAAAATACCTCAGGAATGAGAACCCAGGTTCGAAATTTCCCCAAGACACCTGATGAGGACAAACATCCATCGAATGTAGGACAAACATCCATCGAATGTAAATAATGTAAATAATGTACATAATTCCACATTTCTTAAATATAGAACTGTATTAAAAGATACTGTATTGGGAAATGCCTCACATGATACTTATGTGAGTCAGTGAAATATATTGTGACAACAAAAAGGAAGGTTAAATTGATGTTATGTCACGAATATAATTTGATAGTTAGAAACAAAGAAAAGATAGTTGTGACGGAACAGTATTGTGTGTATAAAGGTTATTTAGATATAATCTGACCAATTTCAAAATCTACAAAAAAAATTTACTGTAATAAACATATGTTCCTTTGTGGTTATGTACGTCCCTCTCTTGCTCAGTCTTTTGTGTGTATAGAGCAGGAGTGGCTGTGTGGTAAGTAGTTTGCTTACCAACCACATACACACACACACTCACACACACACTCACACACACACACACACATGACAGGCTTCTTTCAGTTTCTGTCTACCAAAACCACTCACAAGGCTTTGGTTGGCCCAAGGCTATTGTAGAAGACTTGTCCAAAGTGTCATGCAGTGGGACTGAAACTGGAACCATGTGGTTAGGAAGCAAACTTCTAACCACACAGCCATGCATATATGTGTGACTGTGTGTGTGTGTGTGTTTGTGTGTGTATGTATGTATGCATGTATGTATGTGTGCATGCATGTGCATGTATATATATATATATGTACATATGTATGTGTGTGTATATATGTATATATATACATGCATATAGGTAGATAGATGTGTGAGTACATGAACATAAATTTGTCAGTGTGTGTGTGTGGGTGTCTGTGTGTAATGCTGGCGTCTTTCAGGAGGTGAAGGAGGAGGAGGAGGAGGAAGAGCAAATTCCAAAATGACTGTGAAGGCTAATACCTGACCTCCAGCCTTAGATATACACAATGACACAATGACACATATCATCGTCGTCGTCATCATCATCATCATCTTCGTCCCCATTTAATGTTTGTTTTCCATGTTGGCATGGATTGGAGAGTATGACAGGCGCTGGGGAGCCCTTTGGAATCTGATTCTGAAGCAATGTTTTTGTGAACTAGCACATGTCTTTTAAGTTCAGTTATTGTCTTACAATTTTTTTGACATATGACACAAGTCGTAAGAGATGGTTGGTGTCCAAGATCATTACCTGTCTGGGCAATACGATTTTCATGTGACTTCATATGGTTCACGTATCCTGCTTTTGACAACAGAACACGGTCACACACAATACATATCTAATGTTCACTGTTGATTATGGTTCTAATTGCTCCTTTGCGACAGGTCCTTTTAAGTTCAGAGTGCTGAATCATCTTTTCCTCCCAGGCATCGCAACCAATCATAACAGCACTTCTCCACTTGTTCCGATCCAGAGCATCATTTTCCCAATCACTTTTGTTCATATCTAGTTTCTTCATGTTTTCCTTCACACAGTCTTTATACTTTTTCCTCGGTTTATGTTGTGGTCGCTTCTCAGCTCACCATAAAAAAGATGCTTTGGCAAACGCTCGTCTTTAATTCTAATAACATTTCCAGTTCATCTCATTTGAGCCAAGATAACATGTTGCTCAATTGAGTTGCAATGTGCCTTCCGCAAAACCTCTGTATCTGGTATGAAACATTCCCAGTTGATTCCTAAGATACGTCTGAGGCACTTTTGATGAAATTTCTCCTGCATTTTTATGTGATGCTTGTAAGTGGTCCATGTTGCATTTGAATAAAGAAGTGCGGTCAATGCACATGCTTTATAGACACTGATTTTTGTCTGCAGGGAAATACCTCTATCCACCCATCTTGCTTTCCAAATGCAACACTTCTCTTCCCTATTCAATAGTATATCTCTGCATCAAGACTACCATCTCTTGGCAGTGTGCTTCCTAAGCAAACAAAGGTGTCAATCACTTCTAACCTTGCTCCTTTCACAAAAATGTTTGGTTCAGAATATGTCTGTCCTGGCACAGGAGTAAACATTACATGCATATATACACAGATGTATATATGTAAATATAATAATAATATTAGGGACAAAATCCAAAATTACAAGTAAAAACTCAATTAAAATCAATTTATAAAAAATCAAAATTAAATTGAGCTTTATAGATAAAATATATATAAAATATATAGTTTTAGGGAAAATAACCAAGTTTCAAGAACTCATCGATGAAAATCTACTATCACATATATAAAAATTAACAATTAAAAGCACAATAAATGAGTATAATATAAAACAAAGTAAATATCATAAGATAAAAATAATTGTTAATTTTTATATATGTGATAGTGGATTTTCATCGATGAGTTCTTGAAACTTGGTTATTTTCCCTAAAACTATATATATATATGTGTGTGCATGCATGTGTATATATATCCATCCATATATATATATTCTCATCCAAGATGATGGAGACGAGTACTAACGTCCCAATGTGGCAGGCTTGATAATTGCTGAGAATCCTCAGCATGAAACCAACGGTAGCCCTGTTAACCAACAAATATATATGTACATAACCTGATGTATATATATATATATATATATATATATGTATATATATACATCATCATCATTGTTAAATGTCCTTGTTCAATTCTAGCATGGACTGGCCAATTTGACAGGCTCTGATGAATTCAAGGACTGCATCATGCTTAAAGTCTGTATTGGGAAGGGTCTTTACAGCCAGAGGCCTTTTTAATGCCAATCACTTTATAGATAGATACTGGGTACTTTCTTCAATCCAGCAGCACTTGTGGTCACCACTCAGCTTGCTAGAATAAGAACTCCAAGAGAGACTGATTTGTGGGAGGTGACGAAGGATTAATGCTTGAGAGAATGGGTCAGAGCAGAGCAGGTTTCTCACTGTAAAGGGGCTACATGGCTGCTCACATTTCAGAAGAGAATGGAGGGTGATCAGGATGATGTGGAGGAAGAGATGAAATTTTTCTTCTGGATATAGAATAGACTTGAACACACAAAAAGAGGAGATAATTATGTATGGAACGCCTTTGACCAGAAGTCTGCTCGATCAAGGCTGACATAATGTTAAAAGAATAACGGTTTAGAGGTTGTTAACCTCTAAACCGATCTTGAACGAGTTAACCTGGGATCGAAGACGTTCTGGCCGCGACGATTTCGTCATTTTGCTATATCCATGACTACCATTGTTCAGTGTCCACCCCGTATTTTTTTCATGAAGGTTGAGTGTGATTGGAGGGAGATTTGGTTGCTATTTCTAACAACTACATAAAAGCTCTCTCTTTTTCTCACGTTGATAACTTCGAGGCAGAAGATCAAGGACTGTTGTCTTTGTCAAAAACAACATATGCAGTGTTTAGATAGTAAATCAGTAAATTCTAGATTTACTATTGGTTCGATCATCAATCTCTTCTCTCCTCATCACAATAGGAAATTGAAATAAAGGGATTAGATATCGATGCATACTAAAAACAAAAAACAAAAATAAAACCGAAACAAAAAAAATGAAATATTTACTTTTTGCTAGATCAGGTGGGTGTATAAATTTCAAAGAAACCTTTGCTTTTTACAATTTAATATCAAATTTATATACAACTAACTGAAAATATAATATAATTGAAACATATAGCTTGGTAAGGCTCCGGCACCAAAAGCATTTACGATAAACTAAATCCAAGAATGAACGCTAAGAAAATATATTATTATTATGAAAATGGCTACTTAGGGTTAATCAAAGCCCTGATTGAAGAAACCTTTGAGAAAAGATGTTGAAGCTTTTGATCATCCAGTCATTAATTTTTTTTAAAGGAGATTGTATGTAGGTGGACTCGAAACTTATAGAAATCATACATATTGGGGAAATAAATTGAAGCAACTGATTGAATAAGCGTCGAAGGAAAGGTCTAGTCTCTGATAACAGACTTCATATCGAATATTTTAAATGTAAACCCCTAACTCTAATTTTCTCTTACATTTGAGCGAATAAACCTCACCCTTTTATATTCACTTCGCATCCTTTTTCTAAGTATTTAAGGATTGAAGATGGTTAAGTTGGTAACGCAGTGTGTAGAAATATATAAGTGCAATATTTACTTACACCCCTTTACATTCCCAGTTCAAATCCCGCCAAAGCCGACTATGTTTTTCATCAATTTAGGGTGGATAAAAATTATGAGTCAATTACTACGGTCCATTTGATTCATTCTCCCTCTAACCCCTCCACATTTGGACCCCATGTGTCCGTTAGAATTTAAAACTAAATTATTTTTAATGTGAGGAACATAAAATCCCATTTGGAATGGTGGACGGCGGCGGAGGAACTGGCAGGGAGCCGGACAGACAGCATGTTCGTTTTCAGTTATGTCCCTTTACTTCCTGAGTTCCAGTCACGGCAGGGGCCGGTTCCCTTCCTAATCCTACTAAAAAAAAAAAAAAAGGGCTAACTTGTGGGATTTAAATGTCAATGGTTGAAATTAATATTTTCGTTTCGGAAAGAAATATCAAAAATATAATTTATTTATACAATTGACTGAAAGAAGTATTGTTCATCACTTTGGTTTATGAACTCCCATGTAAACAAATTCTATAATTATTTAGGCATTGAAAATAAATATATATTTAAAGAAGAAATGTTGTTTATTGATGGGGAATGATGATGATACTACTACTACTAATAATAAAAATTTCTAGCATAAGCTTCAAATTTGGAATCAGAGCCAGCGGTGATTAGATTAATCCAATATCTAACTGGTACTTCATTTTATGGTCCTGGGCAACCGACCTCGATTGGAATTGAGCTCAGAATATAAATTTACGCAACTAAATAGAACAATGCATGCTGTCTGTCACTCTACCGATTCTGCAAAACTAAAATATCGATTTTTTTTGTTTAATATAGGCACAAGGTTTTAAATTTGGAAGTGGGGGAAGTAGAATCAATTTTATCAATGCCAATAGTTGATTTGGTCGGTTATATAATTAATTGTAAAAATAAAATTGATAATTATGAAAAAAATTAGGGGGTTGTTTGGAAATAATAAAATGAAGTACGCGAGGACGGCTGAAGGATGGGAAAGATTAAAGAATGAAGGAGGAAATTAAAAAGGAAAAAAAAAACCCAAATAAATAACGACGACTGCGCAGACAGACAGGTCAGATCACGTGCTTTGATGACGTCAGTTTTCGCCTCTTTTTAGCTGTCGTCTCCCCTTCTTCCGTCACTCTCTAGCTTAGAGGAGAAGGATGTTTTGTTCCATCAATAAGTAGTTTTGTAATCATGGCAGAGAGGAGGAGATCTGATGCTGGACAATTACTGATTTCTACCACCAATAACACCACCACCGCCACCCTAACCAACAACGTCAGCAACAGCACTAATTCTACCTCTACCACCACTAATACTACTACTACTACTACTGGAGTCATAGTGACAACACGACTGGAACACTTGTCTACCCCCACCACCACCTCCATTCTGTTATCATTGATATTACTGTTGACGACAGCGTCAACTCTGGCTGCTAATATTTTCTCTTTTTTCTGTTTTCATAGCAGTCTCTTCTTGCAAAACTACCAGAGTCAGCGTCGTGTTTAGCTTTTCATCGACCACCACATACTCAACAAACACACTCTTACCTATCTATCTCATAGAAATATCTGCACTTCTTCATAACAGCCAAGCACTGTCTAGGATTTATGGTAAAGGTATATAAAAAAAAATATATAGAGATTTATATATATATAAACTTATGAATAAATATATATAATATATATTTATAAATAAATTATACATATATATATATATAATATATATTTGTGTGTGTGTGTGTGTTGTATGTGCGTGCGTGTTAGTGCATGTTATGTCTGATGGGATACACGCATATATATTTATAAACCAGCTGGACATAAATATCAATATATTCACATTTAGTCACTGAAGGTGAAAAAAATCCAGAAAGAAATCAAAATCTTAATTGCATTCTTGTACTGTGTGATATAAATATATATATATATATGTGTATATATGTATATGTGTGTATATATAAGTCCCTGGCTTTCTTAATTTTGAGCAACATTCTTCCTTAAAACAACGAACACTTGTGTACGCAGACACGTATGCTGGAGGCATTGTGTATGCGTTCAGACATAAATATATCTAAGGCATGTTTGTTAGTATTAACGGAAGAGGGAAGGGTTACAATTGAAATGTGTGGCTAGATGTCTGGTAAAGTTGCTATCAATATCTGACCCACAGAAAAAGAGAGATCTTCACATTAAAAAAAAAAAAAAAAAAAGATGGGAGCTAAACAAAGCTCAACTGGACCTCGTATGAGGACATATTCGGGCAGTGGCCAAAGTGGAACAAGTACAGGCAATGCTGGCAACTCTGGAGGGGAACTTGCTGTTGTTGGAGGTTCTGCAGGAGCAGGTCAAGCCACAGCTGCGAGGGCTCGAGCCCGAAGCTTGGGCAGTTTTCATCCATCTACAGGACATTCACCTTCTCTTAGTATACCAAATAACAACGGTTCTGGTGGAGTTAGTGGTGGGATAAGTTTGTTAGGGGCCATGTCCCCAGACTCAGATTCCAGTACACCAGAGGATGCACCATTCGGACGTTCTTTCACACATTCGTTGCCTGTACACTTATCTTTCTTCACAGGTACGTATCCTCTATTTACTTTTACCCTTCTTTGTCATAAACGTACCCTCAAAACGAAAGATCGCCCCCTCTTTTTTAAAGCCAACCCCCGATGTAATAAAATGTGTTGGTAAATATGACGAAATACTACATACTATGTATACAATTTAGCATGTACAATGTATATATTATGGTTCTAATGTTTATTTTGATAATTTTCTGGCGCCTTCCATGTCATGACCTTTCCCCTTTTTACTTTTTCAATGTTAGTAAGGGCATCTTTGATATAGAAATGAGTTTCGTCTGTGTTTCCTGGATTCTACCTAAGACATGTATTTAGTGACAATGGCATCAACACAGACTGAAGTCCGCGCCTCATGACGACAACACAAGAGCAATGTGTCTGAAAGTGATGTCTTTCAAGTAAACACTTAACAAGAAATACGACTACTTTTGGCTAATTAACTTTTGGCTAATTAGCCCTTGGTTTTACTGCCCAAAACATCGTTCGATCGCTCCCATCGTGTAATCAGCTTGTATTTTAATAATATTAGCGCCAGTAAATCGCAACGTGAGTTGCTTGCTTAAAATATGTGGAACACACACACATACACATAGACGTCTTGTCAGTCTTGTAATGTCAAATTGTCTTTCTCTTTGATTTATCAGTTTTGCAAAACTAGAAACTGGAACCTTTTCAATATCTTTTAAATCATTCTTTAAATTTCAGAAACTTGTTACTGTCCCTGGAACTTATTTATGGCATAAATACTGTATTATTGTTATTAATATGGTGCACATCTCACCATGTGTACAGAATGTATATGTCGAGACATACATATTACACGAGAATAGATTTTTTTTTGTGTATGTATCTGGGTAGCTCATTTATTATTGAGCAGCCTTTTTTTTTTTTAATATTTTTCCTGTTGTATAGAGGAGAGTTTGGATTGATAATTATTTCCTGATAATGATATCAACTTCACTATTGATAAATGGCAAAGTTTGGTTGGGGGTGGGGTGAAAAAAAATCAACATTCTTTAAAATTACGTAATTCACACTCCTGTATAGTTATTGATTAGTGGTATGGTAATATACTCATCATTTGCGCGTGTGTGTGTGTGTATATATATATATATATATATATATATATAGTGTGTGTGTATATATGGAAGAGTGGGGAGGATGTAATATATAAGTGAATATATAGCACATGTGTCATGTATTCTAATCTACAGCCTGCACACGCACTTAACCATTGCATCTTTGTCTGTCTCCCCCCCACCCTCACCGTTCCGTCCTTTTTTCTTTTCTTTTTTTTTTTTTGATAAATTAAGATTTTTATCTTCGAAACAGATTCTTATTAAAAAAGCTATTATCAGTCTTACTGATAAATTTAAAGCGGCCATCGATTAGTATTTTTTTTCTCTTTTGTATATATATATATAATATATTAATACCCATTTCTCACGTTGGATTACAAAAAATCCATGTGATTATCTTGCCTTGAATATTAATAACTTTATCTGGCTTATAATTTCATTTTCCCTGAAATAGGTATCTGAATTAATTTTTCTAAGAACTCTATTTCTTAGCCTAGATATAATAGTTGAATTTTATTCTTTTTCGCCTTACTTTTACTTGGATAGTTCGTGATTTTACTGTATATTAAACCAAGTTTAAAAAAAAAAGAAGATAATAATAATAATAATTAGATATTCTCAGTTTGTAAACATACACCTGTGAGTATAAACGTTGTAGGTTGTGCGACTGTTTATTATTAATAATCTCAAGTGGAACCATAGTTAATTTGTGCGAGTTCATTGTTGCATTTGTTCCATCGACAGCTGTGTGCACTTGGCACCTCCTACATTAAATACTTGTCGACTGGGGCGGCACACATCAGTCGGAAGCTTTTGTCGAATTATTACACAATAACAACAAACATTTATTAGTTTTAAATTGTTGCTCCCCGAATCTTCCTCTCCGTCGCCCGGTTTTTTTTTTCCCCCCCAAATAAGACTGAGCTTTTGGCTGTCTGATACACTTTCGATATAGAAAGGTATTTTAAGGATCCATCGACTTTTAATTAAGTGTTCAATGTTAAACTTATTCTGTTGCTCAATGCTCCCCCCCCCCAAGCTTCTCGATGTGGTTTTATTAAAACTTTTAAAGATATTAACTCTTGGAGGTTGCTCCTACAAGTACGAACAACATCTGTGTTCATAAAATAGCGGGTAGGAAAACGACTAGGAAAGGTTTTTGTCAACATGGAAATATAGACAGGGCGGACGGTTAGGGAGGTGTCTATTGATCAAAAACAAACACTCATTTACATAATTGGAACATATGGAATGGTGTTCTTTGTTATTGTACGCCATATCTCGATTACTGGCGAGTAATTATTTTCCTCTCCTTTCTACCTAACCCACAACCAGTTTGGTTTGCTAACATTTGAAAACAACTTTTCGCTCAGCTTATTTAATTGTTATTATTATACATTTATCATCATTATTGGCCATCTAGCAGAGACGTTTGTGCGTTGGACAAAATTCTTGGCGACGTTTCTTCCGGTTCTTTCGAATTTGCTTTTCTTCTTTACGGTGGTCGATAAAATAAATACCAGTTGAACAATGGGGTCGATGTAATCGATTAACCCTCTCTCCTCCCAGATTTCGGATCTTTTGCCTATACTAGAAAGGATTATTATTATTATTATCTTGGTCACTATCACTGACTTAACATGCACATGTTTTATTGGGGAGTGAGGGTTTCATATTTTGGGTTTCAACGCGTTCCAGTTGACTGAAAGTCACTTACTGCGACGTAGAATTACTTTATACGACTGTTTGTTTTGTTTTGTTTTTCAGATCTTTTATAGACTCCGAATGTATTACACAATACATTTTTAAACATTACTATCATATAAGTTTGTGTGTGTGTTTGTATGCATACATACAACGGGGTTTGTCGAAGCAGCATTATAACCCCCACACAAACCAGGGGTAAATCAATACATTCAGCCCTTTAATATTTGATAGTAAGTCACTACACATAGATCAGAATTGGGCCCTTGGAAAATTACTCAGTGCGCCCATACTTTAAGACAGCCTTTTCTCTCTCTCTCTCTCTGTATATATATATATATATATATATATATATATATATATATATATATATATACATATATATTGATTTATTGAATACTCGGATGCAGTCTGTGAGTTAAGTGTTTTGTTAAACCGTTGTTTATGTGTGTGTGTGTGTATATATATAGATATATACCAAAATGGTCTTCTGAACCGTTATATTTTTTCTAAGAATATTAATGCTGCTACTGGCATCATTTTACATGTGAAATGGTGATAGAAGATTGTTGGAAAGTCCGAAAGAGCTGCTCGCAATGCTGTTGTGTATTCTATGGGTACCAACGAAAGTGTTACCTTGAAGTAACTGTTACACATCAGAACTTGCTTACTCCAAGCAATATTAAAAAAAAAAACCCATCCATCTCCTAGTTACTGCCCAACTTCGCAATCTGTATATGTCCATAGGGCGCTAAATATTCACTGCTGAATAGTGGCTTGTGGGTTCCGTTCTGAGACAGGGCTGCGCGCTGTGTCCTTGAGCAAGGCACTTCATTTTCGCATTGTACTACTGGATGAGTACTAATAGTATCTAACGGGTGTTGGAGCTGGAAAGAGGTTACCACTGTGATGTATTGGTGGTCTGTACGTCGGGGTTAAACTTAGGCATTTTGGATCGTTTAGAGGCTCTGAAACTGGTGTAAACCCAAGAAACTTAATGGGCAGGTAGACCCACGAAGGATTCTTAATACAAGCACGATGACTATGTATATGTAAATATATATGCGTATGTGTGTGTATTTAATATTAGCTTTTTTCTTCTCGTATGATAAGATTACTTCGTTTCTGTAGGAAAAACGATGAGTATACAAAAGACTTATTCAACTGACTTCGGGAGCTTGGTTTGTTTGCGTTATGTATATATTTGGTCTTTAATGACACCCGTACAACATGGGTGTGTGAACAAGTACACACTTCACTCCAGACTTATAAATAGACTCAAACGACAAGTGAATAGTAACGGAAACCTGTAAAATTATATCGGTTTATGTTGTGTCAGTATTGTTTGTGCGTTTAAACGTTTAAAAATATCATAAAACTTCCAAGTGCAGTCATTCACTACTTAAGCTATAAAATGTAAGCTTAATGTGTAGTGAACTTGTGTATAAAATGTGTGTGTGTGTGTGTGTGTATATATATATATATATATATATATATATACATATATATATATATATATATATCCCTGACAAGAGCTTAACTGACCAAAACTCCGAAATCACTGTCAGTAATATTCTTGTTTAAGAAGACTAAATTTGTACTCTACAAAAATATAGAGTAATCCATTATATTAATGTAAAATTGTTTTTATTATAACTGAATATAAAAACAAACCTGTGTGTGTGTGTGAGCTAAATCTGGTCTAAACAGATTTTTATCGGATATGTTTTAGCAAAAATATATTTGGATTATACAGGAAAGGCGGAAGGTAAATAGATTTAGCTATAAATCTTTTTGCCTTCCGCCTTAGGTAAATAGATTTAGCTCTCAGATAAAAGAATATATTTTAAAAAGTAAATTATTTTTGTAAAAATAAAAGAAAGCTTAAAATACGTAGAGGAATAAGTTGTTCATCCTCGTGAAGGCCCTGCTGCAGGAGACCTTATGATCATAGGCGTTCCAACCGTGACTCTCGCTTTTTATTCAGACAGCGTCTCTATGGTTACTCAGTTTGTTGTCCAACGTTTCCTTGCTCTTATGACAATAGGGGTTGGTAGGTATAAGGGAAATTTAGCTGCTATCTCTTGCAGGTCGAACAACCTCTAGGAGGCTTCCTTTGTCTCGCATAATCCTAACCTGTTGGTATAATGCAAAAAGTTCAATGGGGATAAGACGTGGCCTAGTGGTTAGGGTATTGAATTGACAATCGCTAGACCATGGGTTCGATTCTTGAGCAAAACACTTCATTTCGCATTGCTCCAGTCCACTCAGCTATGAACGGGTGAACCCCGTGACGACACGGCCTTTCGACCGTGGAGAATGTTGGCCTGCTCGCTTAGCCAGCTGAATGGCGTCATTCGAAAGCTAAAGCAGTGTGAAGCGCATTGTGACTAGCGATGTATAACAACATCCGATAGTCTGGTCGATATTGTGCTCTATATATATATATATATATATATATATACCTAAACCAATGTATTCTGATCTGCCGTAGTTCAGAATACATTGAGTTCGGTATATTCGAGGTTGATGTCAGAGTATTCATGCTCTAGATCAGACCTACAATATGCGTCCCCTTCTCCCAATCCCTCAATAAGAGCTGCCTTCTCCAGTTGTTTTCTCTCTTCAATAACCTCTACACCAGCTGCAAAATGCTGTCGAAAAATTCAGAGCAAGAAATCTGTATTATGATGATG
This sequence comes from Octopus bimaculoides, assembly GCF_046866305.1. NCBI lineage: Eukaryota > Metazoa > Mollusca > Cephalopoda > Octopoda > Octopodidae > Octopus > Octopus bimaculoides. Next base: position 2,669,242 of record NC_142928.1, on the reverse strand, counting down.
ATGCATTTCACTGAGTAAATCTTGTTACTGGACAAGATACGAAGCGTTTCACACCAAGTCATGTGACTGGCCACAACACTCGCCGAGCCTCTCCCTCCACCTTCTCCACCCGCCCATGTCCTTTGTCCTTCTTTGTTCTGGAAGTGATCTCACCTGCTCTCTTTATTACTAAGTTTGTGCGTCTTTAATTGGATTAAGAAATTTTGTGTACTTTATGCGTAGGGAGGGGGCCCCCTGCTTTTAGCACTCCAGGCAATCACCTATTTTGTTTAGATCATGGTGCCGGCCCTGGGTTATATTCCCAACTAAAAGCTGAGTATTAAATGTGAGGTTGATAAGTTCATGACCGTACAATCAATTTTTGAATCCTACTTCGGCATTGAAGCATTGTAGCCTTGAGCAAGGCACATAACTATGCTTGTTCTAGTTGATTCAACAGGTTGTGTACATTCAATGTGCGTGTAAATGGATTTCATTGACAGAAACTGAAAGAAGCCTTCATGTATGTATATAATTAGGCTGTGCAGTAAGAAGCTTGCTTCCCAACCACATGGTTCTGGGTTGTTGTGAGTGGATTTGGTAGATGGAAACTGAAAGAAGCCCATCATATATAATGTCTGTGTCTGCCTTGCACTACTGCTTGACAACCTGTGTTGGTTTGTTTACATCCACAAAACTTAGTGGTTTGGCAAAAGAGACCAACAGAATAAGTATAGTTTAAAAAAAAAAGTCCTGGGATCAATTGATTCAACTAAAATTTAAGGTGTTGCCCCAGCATGGCTGCAGTCTAATGACTGAAACAAGTAAAAGATAAAAGGCAATCACGAGGCCATATTGTAGCTTAATGGTAACAGTTGATTTAATTGAAATTAGAAACATGGTTAGTAGCTTATTGTAGGATATGTAGAAGAATATGCAAGATGTCTAAGATATGCGATAATATTAACTGGAATTACGTTGTGCAGTGCAAACCTGACCTGAAGAAAGCAAAGCATAGATATGCAATGTATCCTAGGATCATACTTGTGTCAAGAATTTAGGACTGTTTGGAATAGTTGCTGATGTATATTCTGGGTATCAGGGTAGCCAGAAAGAATAAAGAAGCAGGAACAGTTAGGTAGGTACTAAGAACTGTTTGCCAGAATTGGTATTCCAGAAACATTAGCAGAGTCTGAAAATGTCTGAATTTCATGCTAATGACTGATGTACATAGATTGATAAGATCAGGTATGAATTTATGAAAATGGCTTCATGTCATCCAGAATCAAATAAAGCTGCTGAAAAAAAGAAAAAAAAAAAAAGGTCTGTAAGTATTAAAACGAGTTTAACTGTATACTCGCTGTGTTGAGGTTCTGTTGATGCATTTTTGAGGTGCATTGCTGTCAGACAATTCCTCACCCAAGAAGTCTTCTTAATCCAACTGCTTTGATGGGCAGATGCAAGTGTGGCTTTGCAGTTAGGAGATTAATTTCCTTAGCATGTGGTTTTGGGTTCAGCCTCACTGTTTAGCCCCTTGGTAGTATCTTTTATAGCATGAAATCAGTTAAAGCTTTGAGTGGATTTGGTAGGCCAAAAGTGAAAGGAACTCATCTGTGTCATCATCATCATTTAAACGTCTGCTTTCCATGCAAGCATAGGTTGGACGATTTGACTGAGGGCTGGCGAACCAGATGGTTACACCAGACTCCAATCTGGCAGAGTTTCTACAGCTGGACGCCAACCACTCCGAGAGTGTAGTGGGTGCTTTTTACGTGCCACCAGCATGAGGGCCAGTCCTGCGGTACTGGCAACGGCCACGCTCAAATGGTGTTTTTTACGTGTCACCTGCACAGGAGTCAGTCCAATGTTTTGTTCACATGCCACCGGCACGAGTGCCAGTAAGGTGCATGTGTATACAAACTCACATGCAAACAACTGAAGAAAGCCGTCAAGGAAATGGGCACAGCAGCTGAAAATTGCTCAAGATAGCTATTGTTGATAGGAGGCCATAAGTGGAACCCTTCTGTAAGTGAAGACTAGGTCAGTCCGTGTTGCTCCATGTAGGTGAAGCATACTGACTAAGGGGCGAAGTGCTTGTGACCCTGAGGTATCTGCTAACAATGTAGAAAGGTTTCCAGCATTGCAATGGATTTAGAAGAGCTTGTAAAACCTAACCCTAACTAGCTCCTGCAATATCTCTGATGCTTATTTCATCTATATAATATATATATATACACACACACACACACACATACATACACACACACACACACACACACACACACAGGATTGGCCAGAAGTCACCCGGCAGTAAATCAAAATTCCATAAATACTATCTGTAATTCTGTGTTGACTTGAATGGAAGAATGTGTCACTCAAGAAAGACTTCAGTTTGAACAGTTTTCATGATGTTTCATATTTAGATGCTTTTATTAAATTCATTCAGTTGTTAAACATAAGATAAATCTTGGAATTAAATGGTTTTGATTTGCTGTCAGGTGACTTTTGACCAACCTTGTATATGGTAAATGGATGATGGAATATATGAGAATTATTGAATACGACAATTGTTCCAACACATCTAGCATCTTCCGTCTTTCATTTACCATACACATAATGATCCCTCTGAAAGTGACCGTGCTTTACCAGTAAGCTACCTGGTGTAAACCGTTCATTTTATTATTATATAGAGAATAAAATGTTTTGAATGGTACAACAATGCACTATAATACAAACAATGAGCTATATACCTGTTGTGATTTAACCATCCATAATCAGATATCCCTAGGAATTGATGGGATATCTGAGGAAGGAATTTTATTCCGAAATATCATCAGACTATGGATGGTTAAATCACAACATTGTTTGTATTAAAGTGCATTGTTGTACCATTCAAAACTTTTTCTTTACAAACAATACACAATGCTTCAAGCAAACTACAATACTCTCATATATATATATATATATATAGTGCTGGGTCAATGCCAGTGTTGCCTGACTGGCTCCTGTGCCAGTGGTACTTAAAAAGCACCATTTGAGCGTGATCAATGCCAGTTGCATGTAAAAAGCACCCACTACACTCTTGGAGTGGTTGGTGTTAGGAAGGGCATCCAGCTGTAGAAACCTTGCAGTCCCCCTTTGCTGAACTGCTAAGTGGTTGGAATGTAAACAAACCAGCACCTGTTTAGTTGTGGTGAGGGACACACACATACATGATGGGCTTTTTTCAGTTTGTCTACCAAATCCATTCACAAGGCTTTGGTTGACCTAGGGCTATAGGTCAACACAGTGGGACTGAACCTGGAACCATGTGGTTGAGAAGTGAACTTTTTACCACACAGCCATGTCTGTATTTACTATTTTACATGCTTAAGGGTTTATCGGAGTTACCTGAGATCTGCAACGCTGTATGGGAGTGAGAGACGGTGCCTGAAGTAAAGTGAAATGGCAATTTTGAGAAGGACTGAGAGAGCAATGTTTGGTGTGAAACTATTGGATAACAGGAAGGCTGAGGACTTGATGGGGATGCTGGGGTTGGAGGAAATGATGGAACAGCTGGCAAGGGTGAATGGAGTGTGGTGGTATGGACATGTGTTGAGGAGGGATGAGGATCATGTTCTGAGGAGAGTGCTTGAGTTTAAAGTGAACTAACTGCGAAAGCGAGGTTGACTAAAGTAAACATGGAAGAGGAGATAGGGAGGGTTGACTTGAGGAGGGAGCATGCTCAAAAACGGGCAAGTTGGTGTGAGAGCGGTTGCTGTAAGAGTGAGGTAGATCCAGCCACCCCCGTTAATGGGGACAAACCCAGATTTTAAAATATTAGATTTCATTCATACACTTGATCAAAACTGGCCACCAGTTAGAATGTTGGCTTGACTATTGAGAATAGATTGCATGGAGAAACTCAGAATGATATGGTTGTGTTTGTGTCAATGAAGGAAGTGGTTTGTAACTAATGGAAATTTAAGAGGAGTATGTCAGGTGAGAGACCTAAATGTAGATGCCGTATATACCTCCCAGCCTCTATCACTATCAATATTTTAATGTCTTTCAACCTGCTTGCATGCATGGGTTGTCACCAGTTTTTTTTGTGTCACCAATCGGGCCCTACTCAATCTGTAGAAAAGGTGCAGGTAGAAACTTTATAAGATGCAATCGGTGTAAGCTTTGGAAACATAAATGGTGCAACATCAGAGGAAGGTTAACAGGGAAACTTATGTATGTGGAAGATGCACAGATTCAATAAACGCTGAAAATGTGCAGAAAATAGACTCCGTCAACTGCCAGGAGGGCAAGCTGGAGGTAGCAGATAGCCTCCGTTATCTAGGTGACCAAGTTCCTCTTGAGTGTTGGGCCTCATGAAGGCAATGACCAAGACCTTTCGCATTGTCATGCTCGAGAAGACCCATCAAGCCAAGCAAAATCTCAGTCGTGGCAGATACCAGTGTCACGCAAATGGCACCTGTGCCGGTGACATTAAAAGCACCCATGACACTCTGAGTGGTTGGCGTTAGGAAGAGCATCCAGCCGTAGAAAACCATGCCTAATCAGCCTGGAGTCTGGTGCAACCTTCAACCATCCAGCCCATGCCAGTATGGACAACAGACATTAGATGATGATAATGATTTCTTCTATGAAGCCCAGCATCTTGATATTGGTCTCCATGCCTTTCTGGGTTTCTCTCTTCTTCAGGTGCCATCCACCTTCAGCATTCTGCACTCCTTTATACAACCGTCACCTTTCATGTACATCAGATTCCATGACAGTCTTCTCTCTTGCTCACCACATTTAATTATTTTATTCTTTTACTTGTTTTAGTCATTTGACTGCAGCCATGCTGGAGCACCACTTTTATTCAAGCAAATCGACCTCAGGACTTATTCTTTGTAAGCCTAGTACTTATTCTATCGGTCTCCTTTGCCGAACTGCTAAGTGACGGGGACGTAAACACAGAAACATTGGTTGTCAAACGATGTTGGGGGACAGACACACAAACATACATACATACACACACACATATATACGACGAGCTTCTTTCAGTTTCCACCTACCAAATCCACTCACAAGGCTTTGATTGGCCCGAGGCTATAGTAGAAGACACTCACCCAAGGTGCCACGCAGTGGGACTGAACCCAGAACCATGTGATTGGTAAGCAAGCTACTTACCACACAGCCACCTCTTCTTATATTCAGTTTTCCTAACAGCTCATTTGTGTTCTGTCCTTCATGTATACCAGTATTTATTTCTTTTTAGCTGTCACACATCCCTTACACTCAGAACTCGCATCTCTCCACCATGCAGCATTGCATTTGCTATACAAGCATCATACAACCTCCCTTTCACTTCAAGAGAAAATTGTTTTCTTACCAGCAGCAATAACTCTTTTACTTGTTTCAGTCATTTGACTGTGTCCATGCTGGAGCACCACCTTTAGTTGAGCAAATCGACCCCAGGACTTATTCTTTGTAAACCTAGTACTTATTCTATTGATCTCTTTTGCTGAACTGCTAAGTTACAGTGACGTAAATACACCAGCATCAGTTGTCAAGTGATGTTGTGTTGGGGTGAGGTGGGGACAAGCACAGATACACCAACATATACATATGTATATATATATATATATAAACAATATATATGGTGTGCCTGCGAAGACCCGGCAAATAAAGTGAGTTCATGGCTTTATCCTACACCAGTTTCGCATAACCAACTCCAGCCCATTCAAAAGTACCTTGGATTGTAGGGCGACCTGCTGTGCTTGAGGAGACCTTGAATCAAGTACATCAACATAAAAATGAAAATCAAATGGAAATTGTAGTTGTGATACCCGTGCCGATGGTATGTAAAAAGCACCATCTGAACGTGGCCGATGCCAGAGCCGCCTTGACTGGTTTCCATGCCGGTGGCACGTAAAAAGCTCCAGCCAATCATGACTGTTGCCAGCCTCCTCTGGCCCCTGTGCTGGTGGCACGTAAAAAGCACTCACCACACCTTTGGAGTGGTTGGCGTTAGGAAGGGCATCCAGCTGTAGAAACATTGCCAGATCAGATTGGGGCCTGGTGCAGCCTCCTGGGTTCCCAGATCTCAGTCGAACCGTCCAACCCATGCCAGCATGGAAAACGGACGTTAAACGATGATGTTGATATCTTTCACACACATGGGCACAGGATGTCATCAACTGTGCAAATATGAAATACGAAAACAAACAAGTTAAATATGCAAACAACGAGAGAAAAAAATGGAAAACAGGACAAGCAAACACAGAGAACGACCCCTTGCCAGTTGTCAACCACCCACCTACTCCCCATTTTGAACATTCAACAGCAAATGTATTATATATGTGGCGGGCTTCTTTCAGTTTCTGTCTGACAAATCCATCCACAAGGCTTTGGTCGGCCTGAGGCTATAATAGAAGACACTTGCCCAAGGTGTCACGCAGTGGGACTGGACCTGGAACCATGTGGTTGGTAAGTAAGCTACTTACCACACAGCCACTCCTGCGCCTAAAGTTTTACAACAGCCTGTTCTTACTCTGCTTGCTGTTCTTTTAGAAAACCACCTCCACTGCTAATTAGGATCACCTCTTTAACAGAAGCAGTCAACTAATTCTAGGGACCCATCTTGGCATTTGAGGGAATCTAGTTCCTGTGTGCTCTTCTTGCTTATTGTTCTCGGGCATCTGCCACATACAAAGTCTATCTTCTCTGTCAGCCTACCTGTGATCTTTTTAGATCTCTTGTGTGTTCATAGCATACCCTGGGTACATAGCATACACTGGGTACACAGCATACATTGTATGCAATTTCTGCCTATTGAGCTCAGTCATTTCCCTGAAGTAGGACTCTTACTTTGTCTTTGCTAAGTTTATTTGGGGGCCACTTGATTCTTGGTTTTGCTTATATGTCTGGAATTTCTCTTTTAATACTACTACAGATTCACCTACAAGAACTAGGTCATCAGCATATAGAAGTTCCCATGGATGGCTAGTCTTAAACTCTTTTGATTTGGCCAGGAAGAGAGTGTTATGGTAAACAGAAGGTAGCTGAGGATTGAGCTCTGGTTTGACCCCTATCTGTGTGCTAAAATTGTCACTGTATTCATTACTAACTCGTATATATTACTAACTCTTGTCTTGCTTATTTCATCTCTGTACATGGCTTGCATTACTCTCATACACCATTCACCTATCTCTAGTTTCCTTAGCAATCAACAGATCAGTGTGTGGAACTTTGCCAAAGCCTTCCTTCTCCAGGTTGACAAATACTAGGTACAATAATTTAGTCTTAAGTTAATTTGGTGCAGTTGTCTCTTTGGAGACAACCGCACAAAACTGCAACTATATGAAACTGTAATGCATCTCATTTCAAGTAATTTTGTTCCTCACCAGTTGTGCCATAACACTTTCCATAACTTCTTGTAACTTGGTCCATCAACTACCATGCTTTCCCTTTCTTGTGCATCTTCTATACCCTTCAAACAGTTGATAATGATCGTATTAACGATAGAAGGTAGGTCTAAGCACATCAAATTATTGATAATTGAGTTGGCAAAGTCTACAGTTCTATAAACTGTAAGATGGTGTTTGGAGTAGAATTTCAGTTGGAGAGAATTGGTGTATGATGGAGGTAGTGGTTGTCAGTTAATCATCACAAGTGTAAACATACATATACTTATGGTGAAACCAGTGTATGACAGGTACATGTACTAGTAAAATATTCTTTTCTTATTCTAGCACGAGGCCAGCAATTTTGACAGGTGAGTAAGTTGATTACACTGACCCCCTGCACTCAACTGGTATTTGATACAGTTCTATATTTAAGAGATGAAGAACTATGTACATTATTTACATTTGTTGTTAACACGTTTCATCAGGTGTCATACCCTCCAGCCTTCATTAGGGGTCTGGGGGATTCCAGGCAGTGACCTGAATAATTATAATAATAATAATAATAATAATAATGATATCGAAAAATACTTCAGGAATGAGAACCCAGGTTTGAAATTTCCCTAAGACACCTGATGAAAGCTGGAGGGTATATCAACCGAAACGATGTGTTAACAACAAACAAGATGAGGACAAATATCTGTCAAATGTAAATAATGGTGTTTATTTTATCGACCCTGAAGGATGAAAGACAAAGTTGATCTTGGTGGAATTTGAATTCAGAGCATAAAGACAGACGAAATTCTGCTAAGCATTTTATCTGCCAACTTGCTGTCTTTCTAGTAACGGTCGCAAGAATGGCTGTGTGGTAAGAAGCTTGCTTCCCAACCACATTGTTCTGGGTTCAGTCCCTCCGCGTGGCACCTTGGGCAAGTGTTTTCTGCTATAGCCTCGGGCCAACCAAAGCCTTGTGAGTGGATTTGGTAGACGGAAACTGAAAGAAACCTGTCATGTGTGTATATATGTGTATGTTTGTGTGTCTGTCTTTGTTTGTCCCCCCGACATCGCTTGACAACCAATGTTGGTGTATTTACATCCCCATAACTTAACGGCTTGGCAAAAGTGACTGATAGAATAAGTACTAGGCTTACAAAGAATAAGTCCTGGGGTCGATTTGCTCGACTAAAGGTGGTGCTCCAGCATGGCCTCAGTCAAATGACTGATACCAATAAAAGAAAAGAAGAATAAAAGAATATGCTTATGTCTACCCTTAGAATAAAACCAGTGGAACACTTGGGTACATTTGTCCTTGCAAGCGAATAAAAAGCCTTGGTCATGTCTCCTTTGATCCAGCTGAAGCAAGAGTGTATTATACTCATTACACCTGAGTAAGATGGAGGAATGTGAAGTGAAGTACCTTGCTTAAGAACCAACTGTAATATTTGAATTTGTTTCTTTTTTTTTTTTTTTTTTCAGTTGATAGTTTTTGAAGATTTATTACTTATCTAGAAGCAGCGATGACTCGTCACAATACTTGAAGTTAAATGTGTTGTGAGACTGTTTTAATTATTAGATATAAAGAGAGTGAAAATATGGGAAATTGTTGTTCCCATGTTGTAAACTCTGGCTGGAAGAATTAACCTCAGCTTAAATGTAGCACCGAACAATCAGTTTTACAAACTGATTGGAGTCTGGTGGATGATAGGAAACTAGAGATAGGTAAATAATTCCTTGCATGTGTGCATGATGTTGCAAAAAAGGCCAAGATTGGCAGCAAGTTGAATGAAAAGTTTATGGTACAGGAAAATATTTACCAAACCTCTTGGATTCTGTCTATTCATGACATATATTTTTACCTAAAATTTTGGTTTAAAGTCCAAAAGGTTAACATGACAAAACAAAGAAAAAAGTATTAATTTGGAACATGCAATTCTATATTTGAGACATAAGGAATTTATATTTTGTATATTATTCGAACTGGTGTCCTCATCTTATTGTTGCTTTCACTATGTTTCGGCTGTTGTATGCTCCAGCCTTCTTTGGGTGACTTGTGTTGAATTCAGTTGTATTGGAATTTCGAGCCTAACCCTTTATTTGATCCATGGGGTTACATTGTTCTCACTCCGCTAATGCTTCACTTGGAGTTGAACTTAGAACCTCTAGGTGACTGCACTACCTTAACCAACATTTTTATCTACTACACTATGCCCATAGGCATAGCATTGTAGATAAAGGCCTTACTTAAGGCATGAGCACTCTGTCTTAAGGACTTGTGGCATCACGAGTCCTTATGAGAAATCCTCTCGGGGTAAGTAAAGCAGTATTCTGTGTTCTTACACAACCTCCATGTTAAGTTGGAGATCAAGATTACCACTCACACACACACGCACACACACACACACACACACACACACACACACACACACACACACACACACACACACACACACGTATCTATCTACCTGTCTGTCTGTCTCATCATCAATTAATGCCTGTCGTCCATGCTGGCATGGGTTGGATGGTTTGACCAGGGCTGATAAGTTGAGGACCTGCACCAGACTCTAGTCTGATTTGGCATGGTTTCTACGGATGGATGCCCTTCCTAATAATGCCAACCACTCCAAGCGTGTAGTGGGTGCTTTTACGTGCCACTGGCACGAGTGTCAGTTTGCACAACACCTATATCTGCCATGACTACAATTTCACTTGGCTTGAGATGACAAAGGCATAAACGATTACTTTGTCAACTTCATTAGCTTACAGTAGTTTCTGCTATAAGATGCAGTGGGCTCATAGTTTTGTTTTCTTGTCACTCTGTACTGGACTAATGCTTCATTCTAAAGCATATGTTTACTGAGTTCTACTTTAGGTTATTAGTCTCATAACGCCTAAATGAAGTGTGTGTGTGTGTGTATGCGTGTATGCATAGACTTATGGACAGCTCGAACATTTTCTGGTTGTTATCTGTAAAGTATACATGGAAAGGGAAGTAGTTGTGGGAAGAAAGTATTCAACACTAAGTTTAATGCAGAATAGAATCGGAATGATAGAGAAGCAGATATATATAGGTGGAAGTAGTGGGCAGCTTACTAGAGCAGAAGCTGTTATTGTAACTGTGTGAAAACATTATTTACATTTGACAGATATTTGTCCTCATCTTGTTTGTTGTTAACACAATGTTTCGGCTGATATACCCTCCAGCCTTCTTCAGGTGTCTTGGGGAAATTTCGAACCTGGGTTCTCATTCCTAAGGTATTTTTCAATGTTATATACCCATGGGCATATGGCATAGTGGTTAAGAGCGCGGGCTACTGACCCCAAGATTCTGAGTTTGATTCCAAGCAGTGACCTGAATAATAATAATAATAATAATGATAATGATGATAATAATAAAATTGAAAAATACCTTCGGAATGAGAACCCAGGTTTGAAATTTCCCCAAGACACCTGATGAAGGCTGGAGAGTACATCAGCCGAAACATTGTGTTAACAACAAACAAGATGAGGACAAATATCTGTCAAATGTAAATAATGTAAATGTACATAATTCCTCATCTTAAATATAGAAGTGTATAAAAAGAGTCCATCTGGAGCTAGTGGGTGGGTTGCCTCAGGTTGGCCCTGAATGTGTAGACTTGTCATTTGACACCCAAGTCATAAGAAGATGGCTCATTCCAACCATGATCACTGTGTCTTAATTCAGTAGCATATCCAGGAGGGCTTTATTTGATATTGCCCTTCCTTTATAAAATGGCAGGTTGGGTTTGCAGGGAAATTTCTCAACCCTGAGAGGTAGGTCTCCCTCCATTGATTCTGGATCTAAGGGTTGCAATGTGTTGTGTCTGTTCATGGAAAGAATTCAGATGCATGTAGTATCCAGGATGTGGTTGACACACGAGACTATCAGCTCAGGAAACTGCTGTTTTGTTTGTTTTTAATTCATTGCATTTTTGTGTCTTTACTAAGATCCGTTCAGCTTTAATCTAATCAAATATTTAGTCAACCACATTTCAATTTGAAGTGTTATTTTTATAAGTGGGCACTTTGTCCAGGAAATGTCTGTTTTGAAGGGAATGTTTTCATGATTTGCTCTGAGTGAAAGGATTTCTAGATAGAATGTAAGGGTTGGATGAATGATTTCAATAAATGAATACATTACTTTGAGTGCTTATATGTGTATATATATATATATATATATATATATATATATCTTAAAGTATTTTTAAGAGCTTGCCCTAATTATATGCTTCTTAGACAACTTATTTTTTACCAGGGCACAGACTCCTTTATAATTATAAAATTTAGCCAATGTTGCCAATTCTGCTGTTTAGCATCTCATTAAGGGACAGATGGTGATGTTAAATGGGCTGATATCCATCCATCCATCCATCCATCCATCCAATAAGAATCATAAAAAGTAACAACAAAAGAATGAGACCTCAATATTAGAGAAATAGAGGATATGTGAAGGCGCATGGCTCAGTGGTTAGAGCGTTGAGCTTACGATTGTGAGGTTGTGAGTTGGAATCCTGGACCGGGCTGCGTGTTGTGCTCTTGAGCAAAACACTTTATTTCACGTTGCTCCAGTTCACTCAGCTGTAGAAATGAGTTACGACGTCACAGGTGCCAAGCTGTATCGGCCCCTTTGCCTTTCTCTTGGATAACACTGGTGGCATGGAGAGGGGAGGGCAGTATGCATGGGTGACTGCTGGTCTTCCATAAACAACCTTGCCCGGACTTGTGCCTGGGAGGGTAACTTTGTAGGTGCAACCCCGTGGTCAGTCATGACCGAAGGGGTCTCTCAGCAGAAGATTATTTATATATGTTATAATTTAGAACAAACAGTAAAAGGTTGTCATTATAGGACTCAGAGTTTCAACTCTCGGAGCGAAGAGCTATGATACATTCATGTCGGCTATTAATGGCCATTAATAGGCGACAAGAATGTATTTGAGATTCAAATAATATTTGATTCTCTGTCTGAAAAATTTCTAATAGATGTCTTACATGTTTTCTACTGCATGTACAATTTTGTTACTCCTATTAGCAAATGGAACATGTGTAATGGTGAATAAATAATACCAAAGAGTGTTTCCTATTTCTTGTTTTGATATATAGTTATTCTGAAAATGATATTTCCAGCCAAGACCTTTGGCGATATGCTGTGCTTGAGGAGACTTGTCAAGCCAAGTGAAATCTTAGTTGTGGCCGATGCCAGTGCCATGTGACTGGCACCTATTACACTCTTGGAGTGGTTGGCGTTAGGTAGGGTATCCAGCCATAGAAACCATGCCAAGTCAGATTGGAACCTGGTGCAGCTCTCTTTGGCTTACCAGTTTCTGTCAAATTGTCTAACCCATGCCGGCATGGAAAGTGGATGTTAAACGATGATGAATGCATACCTTGTATAAATATGATCTCTACATATGAAATTGGAATAATGGAATAAGCAGATGTTCTTCAAGAGGACACAGCTTGGATTTTAACCCTCTCTACTTGGAGCCTGGTGCAGCCTCCTGGCTTGCCAGTCCCCAGTCAAACTGTCCAACCCATGCCAGCATGGAAAACGGATGTTAAACGATGATGATGATGATTATATACATATATAAATATATTCTTTCACTTGTGTCAATCATTTGACTGTGGCGATGCTGGAGCACCACCTTTAGTCGAACAAGTCGACCCCAGGACTTGTTCTTTGTAAGCCTAGTACTTATTCTATCAGTCACTTTTGCTGAACCACTAAATTACGGGGACATAAATACACCAACATTGGTTGTCAAGCGATGGTGGGGAGACAAACACAAATACATGCATATATATATATATATATATATATACACACACACACACACACACACACACACACACACACACACACACACACACACACACACACACACACACACACACACACACACACACACACGATGGGCTTTCAGTTTCTGTTTACCAAATCCACTCGGCCCGAGGCTACAGTTAATGACATTTGCCCAAGGTGCCATGCAGTGGGAATGAACCCGGAACCATGTGGTTGACAGCAAGCTTCTTACCACACAGCCACGCCTATATATATATATTTTCACACACATACGATGAACTTACCACACAGTTTCTGTCTACAAAGTCCACTTGCAAAGCATTGGTCAGCTTGAGGCTCTATAGCAGATGACATTTGACCCAGGTGCCATGCAGTAGAGATTTGGTCCCCACTGCACAGCACCTTAGGTCAGTTTCTTTTACTGTAGCTCCAGGCTGACCAAAGCCTTGGGAGTGGATTTGATACGAACAAAATAAGCATTATAAAATATTTACTTGGGTTGTTAAGGAAATGAGTATTCTAAATTACGAGCTTTCACACATAAAAAGGATACCCTGGGGTCGAGAAATTACAGATATTAACGATGCCAATTATAAGGCCCAGATTTATAGGGAAGTTAGTATGAGGCAGTTGTATTGAATAGGATGTAGTTTAGGTTTTTATGAAGAAGGCAAACTGAAAGTCTTAGGTTTCTGAGAGTGACAAGAATAAACAACTGTATCTTGCTATTGACAATCTGGTGGAAGCTTCTGATAGCACCATTTTTACCAAATAATAAAAAGCAAAAAAAAAATATTTGGTTAAGAAGAATAACTTATGCGGTTCATGTTATATTTGAGTGCAGTAAGCAGCAGAATTGACATTGCTGTTCTGAATGTGACATGTTTTGTTGAAGAATGTTCAGTCTGAATGTCAAAGCACATTGCTAGTCTGAGACTCTGTGTTGAATCTTTTCATCATAGACTTCTTACTTGATGTGGCTCTGACTAAAATCATGACAAATTATCATGTTCTTTGTTTTTTCTTTTTTTCCCCTTCTTAGATTATTCACAGATGCACAAACCAAAGTGCAAAAAAAGTAGAATTGTTATTATTATTATTATCATGCCGGTGGCACGTAAAAGGCACCATCCGAACGTGATTGATGCCAGGCCTGTCTGACTGACTCCTGTGCCAGTGGCATGTAAAGACCACCCACTACACTCTTGGAGTAGTTGGCATTAAGAAGGGCATCCAGCTGTAGAAACACGGCCGAATCAGATTGGAGCCTGGTCCAGTCCTCAGTCAAACTGTCCAACCCATACCAGCATGGAAAACGGACGTTAAACGATGATGATGATGATTAAAGTGGAGAGCTGGCCAGAATCATTAGCACCTCAGAAGAAACGCTTAGTCGCACGTCTCTCAGCTCCTTATATTCTGAATCCAAATACAGTTGAGATCAGCTTTTCCTTTCATCCTTTCAAGGTTGATAAAGTACCAGTTGAGTACTTGGGTCAATGTAATCAACTAACCTCCTCTCCTTAAAATTACTGGCCTTGTTGTGCCAAAATCTGAAACAATTATTAAGACAGCAACTTGGAAGAATTATTAATGTGTTGGACAAAATGGTTTTTGTGTTCTGAGATGAAATTCCATCAAGGTTGACTTTGCCTTTCATTGTTTTGAGTTTGGTCAAATGAGTACCAGTTGAGCACCCAGGTTGATGTAATTAACTTACCCCACCTCCGATCTCTCCTGAAATTGCTGGCCTTGTGCCAAAATTTAAAACCATTATTATTTTGTTGGCAGTTGGTATCAGTACACTTTCTAATCTTCATGTGTTACCCTAAAAATGTCTGTCCCAGTCCTTCTTTTGTGATCAGCTGAAACATGCTGGTTATTTACGTTCATTTTGACAAATAAGGCTTTTTTTTTACTTGCTGAACCTGGAGAAAAGATCGGTTCCTCAGTCCCATTGTGCCACACTTTGGGCAAGTGCCTTCTACTGTAAGCATGACCTTTGTGAATGAATTTGGTAGATGGAAACTGTGTGGAAGTCTGCTGTGTGCATTTCTTTCAAAATTTCTATTTTGTTTTTTACACATTAACTTGTGTAGGTTGAACTTTGTAAAATATTTGAGAAAGAAACTTAGATATTTCCTGCAATAAACAAATCTAAATCAAAATTTTTCATGGACCCTTAATATTCTGCTGTAGGCCTCCAAATTACTATTTTGCTTGCATAAACTCATCACAATTTTATATGGATCTCCAGGGGTCATATAGGACCCAGTTGAACTCTAATATCATAATTCTCACTTCCAAGGTCATGTATATATAATTGCTGCCCCTTATAATACCATATATAATCGCTCACTCTATAATCCCACATTTTATCACTGTCCCCCTGTAGTCACATATACAATATTCCCTCGACTATCACGTACATCACATTCCAAAAGTCTCCGCGATAAGTGAAAATCTGCCAAGTAGAAACAGTACTGTATATTTTTATAATTTGTATATATTTATTTTATTATAAAAGCCAAACAACACCACACCCACCTCCCGAGTTTCATTTTTCATTCAGTATGTGTGATTTTTTGTTAATCATCTACGGTACACTATGCATTTTCTTTTTATATATTTTAATTAATGTGTTATACAGTGCAGTACTGTGATGTATTTTTATTTATTAATTTTTAGGTGTGAAAATGCTTATTTTACCACAGACATAATTAAGATCTAAAAAAATATAAACACCTATCGGCTGCAGAAACCTGTGATATACTGAGGAGTCTGCAGCATAAATTTACATAGGTGCAGGAGTGGCTGTGTAGTAAGTAGCTTGCTTACCAACCACATGGTTCCAGGTTCAGTCCCACTGTGTGGCACCTTGGGCAAGTGTCTTCTACTATAGCCTTGGGCTGACCAAAGTCTCGTGAGTGGATTTGGTAGACGGAAACTGAAAGAAGCCTGTCGTATATATATATATATATATATATATATATA
>NC_142928.1:2620566-2648066 GCF_046866305.1 Octopus bimaculoides | reverse complement strand
TAAACGAGCATCACCGTCATACAAGCATTGTTGTTTATTTCTAGTTTTCCATAAAAAAACGTATCTGACCATGGAGAAATATTACCTTGCTTGAATAAAAGTGAGGGTTGGTGACAGGAAAGGCATCCTCACAAAAAATCTGCCTCTGTCTGACCAATGCAAGCATGGAAAAGTGAATGTTAAATGATGATGATGATGATTATTTTCTTTCAGTCCACAGGAGCTGGCTGTGGTTGTGATTGGTAATTAGCTTTAATTACTGTAGTTGTCAATGTATTGATTGAGGTGGAGGAAAGAGTTGTAGTTTTGTTGAATCCTTTTGGTATAGCTGGAATATTTATATTTTTGCCATCACTATTAAGTTATGAGGCATAAAAAACCCCAAAAACCAACACCAGTTGTCTAGGGAGAGGGAGCGGACAAACAAGTCACAAAGCCATTCCCCCACCACTACATGAACACATGACAGGTTTCCACACAGTTTCCATCTATTGGATTCACACGCACAAGGCATTAATTGACCCAGGGTCAAAGCAGAAAACTCTCGCCCAAGGTGCTGCGCAGTAGGACTGATCCTGAAGCCACATGGTTGCAAGAGAAGCTGCTTAACCTCACAGCCACGCCTGCACATATCGAAAAGCAATGCAGACTTTGATGGATAATTTAATTTGCAAAGATTTCTTTAAAAGTCTACTACTGTACATAGAAAATGACATTGTTTTGCACAAAACTCGGCCTTTCAAAACCTGTTTTAATTTCTCGTCCCAATTGTACACGAAATGAGTAATAGTCTGCATTTGCTATTCACTATATCTTTATTTCCCTTTCCTATTAAAATAGCTTAGTTGTTTGGTATTTCTCCTATTCACCAATTTGACTTTTATTAACCTTAAATAGATACTAACTGGTGACGACAGCCGAGTAAGCTTGGCTAAAATATTCCAGATTCTTTGTCTTGACTACTTTGGTTGGTCATATTTTGCTTTGAGACTGCGGCACTGGGGAGACCCAGAGCGTGGAGAATGTGAAACAGAAGGGTTTATTAATTCGGAAATATTTTAATAAGCTTTGCTAAAATATTCCAAATTCTTTGTATCGATAACTTTAGTCTCGTATTTTGACATGCTTTGAGAATGTGGAAACCCAGAGTTTGGACAATGGAACCACATTGTTTGAAATATTCTAATCATAATACCAGAGATTCTCAAGGCCTAAAACTGTAGCAAATGTACTTGTATTTGTGGTCATTGCTAGGATAGTCATAGTAATCTTATCTAAATAAGGGGGGGGGGGAGAAGCTCTAACAAGGATTCCTATTGGTAGGAAAGTTGTCACCTGACTTAGAATTATTGTATGTTAAAACTAACATTTGACTATAAAAAAATGTTTTTCCTTATATTGCTTTACTGTTGTTTCATTTATTGAACTGCAACCATGCAAGGGCACTGTATTGAAGGGATTTAGTCGTGCAAATCGACCCCAGGACTTTGTTCTGTTTTTAAGTCTTTTGCTTATTATATCAGGCTCTTTTGCTGAACTGCTAAATTACTGGGCTGTAAACAAACAAATATTAGTTGTCGAGCACTGGTGACACACACACACACGTGCATGTGCACACACATGCACACACAGAAAACAGGCTTTCACACAATTTCCATCTTCCATATTCACTCACAAGGCGTTGATCATTTTGAGGCCTTAGTAGACACTTGTCCAAGATGCTGTACTGTGGTATTGAACCTGAAACCCCTGGTTGCAAAATGAGCTTTAACTCCACTGCCAGTTATTATTATTTTTTTTCTCTTACAGTTAATATTTCTTGATTTTCATAATTACTTAAATCATATTTAATATCAATAAACATGGCTATGTGGTTAAGATGCTTGCTTTTCAACCATGGGGTTTCAGGTTCAGTCCCACGTTGCAACACCTTGAGCAAATGTCTTCTATTATAGCCCTGGATCCATCAATGCCTAGGGAGTGAATTTGGAAGACAGAAACTGTGTGGAAGCCTGTTGTTTATGTATATATGTGTGTTTGTACCCTCACCCACTGTGTGACAAACTAGTGTTGGTTTATTTGCATCCCATAACTTTGGAGTTCAGCAAATTAAAGCAATAGAATAAGTACCAGACTTAAAAGAAAGAAAAAAGAAAGTACTGAGGCTGATTTGGATAAAACCCTTCAAGGTGGTGCCCCAGTATGGCCTCAGTCTAATGATTTAAAGAAATAAAAGATAAGAGAAACCTATTTTGTTTGCACTGGATGTCTTGTGCTGGTTGGTGTCAGTGTTTGATCTGTGGCCATGTTAGAATATTTCTGAATGATAAACCTTATCAACAAAGTAACTGCAGATAGAAATTGGTGATTGGCTGCTGGCTGGAAAGGACCTATCATATCAATCTATACAACAGGGTTGATGGTGGTGGTCACCTGGTTTTGCTGACTCAGTGCAAAAAAAAGAAAATCCGTTATCATTGTTTTGGTTTAAAAGTCAACTTCCAGTTAGGAATGACTCAGTAAAAATGGAGTTTAAATGCATATTTTCAAGAAACTGTGAAAAATTACTGAATTAATAGGGAGGTGTGGCTATGTGGTTAAGAAGTTTGCTTCCCAACTGTGTGGTTTCAGGTTCAGTCCCACTGTGCAACACCTTTTAGCAAATGTTTTCTACTATGACCAAAGTTTTATCATCAGATCTGATAGAAGGGAACTGCATGCTTTTTTGTTTCATCATCGTTTAACGTCCGTTTTCCATGCTAGCATGGGTTTGACAGTTTGACTGAGGACTGGTGAAACCAGATGGCTACACCAGGCTCCAATCTGATCTGGCAGTGTTTCTACAGCTGGATGTCCTTCCTAACGCCAACCCCTCCTAGAATGTAGTGGGTGCTTTTTACGTGCCACTGGCATGGGAACCAGTCAGGTGGGCCTGGCATCGATCATGTTCGGATAGTGCTTTTTACTTGCTACCGGCATGGGAGCCAGTCAGGGGGTACTATATATATAAATATATATATATATATATATAAATTATGTTATTTTATAGATATTGTTATTTATTAGCAATACTCGTAGACAGGCTAGACTCGAAGTGCTCAAGCTGAGCTAAGTTCAAATTAATAATTTGAGTGGAGGCAATACGAGTGGAAAACTAGAGGGACATGATCTATTATCCAGCAGAATATTCAATATATATATGCACACTTACTTCGACATTAATAAAGCGGCATAAAGCTCAACTTAATAGAAGTATTAATAAGATACAAGCATATAGACATATACATATTTTTATAGGCCCGCAAATATCTAAAAATATTTAAAAACATTTATAAATACATAGGCATTTTAAAAATATATAAGTAAAATAAGTACAAATTATACACATAAGATATAAAAACGTTGATATTATATAAAACATAGTGAGTTATAAGTTCACACGATATACTATAGAGGAATAAAAATTTAGCGGTCAGAATACAAGCACTTAGAATATTTAAAAACACTTAGATATTTAAATATATATATATATATATATATATATATATATATAAACAATTGCAGTTTGAAAGGTGTTTATAAGCCATTTAAAAACACACAAAATGCATTAGATTCACTTCATTTAATTTGTGTCAAAATATTTTCATCGCTTTGAGACCGCGACCTGTTCGCTGACAAAATTACGTGCTGCACTGTATTTCGTCAGTGAACAGGTTGTGGTTTCAAAGCGCCGAAAATATTTTGACAAAAATTAAATTTAAAAGCTGAATGCTTTTAATGTGTTCTTAAATGGCTTATAAACACCTTCCAGGCAATTGTTTTTGTTTCAGCACGCGATCTCAGATCAAGTCACTTGCTATGCAAGTACATCTCTGTAATACACACACACACACACACACACACACACACACACACACACACACACACACACACACACACACACACACATATAATTACATCATTTAACATTTGTTTTCCATGCTGGCATGGGTTGGATGGTTTGTCAGGAGGTTTCTATAGTTGGATGCCTTTTCTAGTGTTAATTACTTTACAGAGTGTACCGGGTGCTTTTTGCATGGCACCAGCACAATATAAGTATCTGTGTGTGTGTGTGTGTGTGTGTGTATGTATATATAAATAATTATTTAACCTCCATGTTTCATGCTGGGCAGTTTGATAGGATCTGACAGGTCGAAGTACTGCATTGTGTTCCATTGCCTACTCTTACATGCTTTCTACAGCTGGATGCCCTTCCTAATACCAACCACTTTGTCCTGGGTGCATTATTTTCCATGCCACCAGCATGTGGGTGTTTATGTTTGTGATTCCTTGTCTCTACAACATGCGATATTTATGAATGAGCATCATACCAACAGTCATTCTTTCCAATCTTCCATGAAAATATATCCAGCTCTGGGTAAATATTACCTTGTTTAGAAGCAGATAAGGGTTGGTAACAGGAAGAGCGTCTGGTTGTAGAAAATCTGCTTCAACAATTTGTTCCATGCAAGCATGAAAAGTGGACATTGAAATGATGATATATGTATTAAAATCAATCAATTGATCTCAGTTTATATACATACTACCTATATACTTGAGTACATTCAATCTTGCAATGCTATTGATAATTATATAGATTTACACTGGTGAATTGTTCATATATATGTGAGATATTGATATCCAGAAGACCCGAGACGGCAGGTAAGGCTATGTAAATGCTATGGGAGGACGGTAGTTAGACTCTTGGTTCGATACTAATACAAGTGAGGAGTCTAATGTAGGTTTTGTGTGAGCGTGTATACGTTAAATAAAACAAGACAACAAAACCAAGGTCGTGTGGAATTTATAGGAAATTTATCAAGAGAAAGTTAATCTTACGGCTGTTTCTGGGGTATTAGGGATATCCCTTCACCAGAGACGATATAAGAGAGTTAATTATTTCCCTCTAGTTAACTCTCTCATATCGTCTCTGATGAAGAGATATCCCTAATATCCCAGAAACGGCTGTAAGACTAACTCTCTCTTTATAAATGTCCTGAAAATTCCACACAGCCTAGGCTTTGTTGTCTCATTTTATTAAACACACACACACACACACACACACACACACACGGGGTGGTGGGTAGGTATTGCTGCAATGTCCACTAACATCCTAGACCTACTCAAAGAAGACTGTTTCAGTGATAGGCAAATGATGTCATCTCCAACAAGTTTCAACCATTAAGTCACTGATATGTACTCTTCTCTCTTGGTCATTTTTTTAATTTCTACTGAATGGTTTTTTTTTGCTAATCTGGATGTTTGAGCTGTTTGCCCTCTTTTCTCAGGCTCCTTTCCACCCCTGCATGATGTAGCTGTCCGGGTGTACTCTCTTCCCAAGACCCCCCCACACACATGAATCTGTGTGCTCCCTTTTATCAGATCCTGTCTCCCTTGAACTATTTCCCCTAGTTTTAGAACTGCAGCTATTTAAAGTTCCCTTACAAACCTTATTTTGCTGCTACATGTTGACCTAAAGGTGTTTAATCTGAGGCTTCTCTTATTTAACTCACCAGCTTGAGATGATGTGCAAGTGTCATGGGGGCCCTACTTTTCCTTCCTTCACTAACAATCAATAACTGTTTGCTTACAATAGTTCTTGTTACTAAATTTCTCATGCAACATTTGTTCTTCCAGCATTTAAAGATCGTTTTACATGTTGGAGACTTTTAGATCCATTACGAAAATTTGATTCTTGTCGAGAATTAAACATGTATTTTCAGGGCACTGTCTTCCTTGGTCTTCAATTTAAAAGTCAAACTTCTAATCACTCTAAGATTTATCGAGAAATAATTATCTTCCCTTCCAATAACTGGCCACCAAGGCACCACATAACATGAATGAAATTATGTTAAAAGAATGGCACTGGCTTGGCTGTGTGGTAAGAAGTTTGCTTCCTAACCACATGCCTCTGGGTTCATTCTCACTACATGGCAGCTTGGGTAAGTGCCTTCTATAGCCCCAGGCCAACCAAAGCCTTATGAGCAGATTTGGTAGACAGAAGACTGATTGTGTGTGTGTGTGTGTGTGTGTGTGTGTGTGTGTGTGTGTGTCCCACCACCACTTGATAACTGGTGGTGTTATTTACATTCCTGTAACTTAAGAAAAAAGACCGGTAGACTAAGTATCAGCCCTAATAGAATAAGTATTGGGAGTTGATTCATTGAATTAAAATTCTTCAAGGTGGTGCCCCAGCATTGCCACAGTTTAATGGTTGAAATAAATTGACTTGCTCAAGGACACAATGCACTGCCTGGAATCGAACTCATCACCTTAGGATCATGAGTTGAATACTTTAACCTCTAAGCCACATACCTTCACAGCAAAGATTATACTCCTGCTCACAACAGACAAGGATCCTTTCTCACTTCTTCAGTCAAAAATTGTTTGCTGATCCCTAATGTCCCCCCCCCTCTCTAATCATTGTATTTAACCTTAAGGTACACAAATGTGATGCTGGATGTGTTGGAAATAATGAAATCAACCCTATTTTATTATATCAAAATCAAAATTACTGACGTGGCCGATGACAGTACTGCCTCATTGGCACTCGTGCCAGTGGAACGTTAAGAGCACATCCAAGCATGGGGTGTAACCACCCCACTTATGAATACCCCTCATTCATTGGACAATGAACTTTGCTTGTGAAGACCCATTGAGGTAAGTGAAATCAAATCAAAATCGCTGACGTGGCTGATGATAGTACCGCCTGATTGGCACTCGTGCCAGTGGAATGTTAAAAGCACATCTGAGCGTGATCGTTGTCAGGGCTACGGATTGGGTCCTGTGTCGGTGGCACATAAAAAGCATCATTCGAGTGTGATTGTTGCCAGCGTCGTCTTACCGGCACATGAAAAACAACATTCGAGACTGGCTCCTGTGCAGGTAGCATGTAAAAAACACCATTTTGAGTGTGGTCGTTGCCAGAATCGCCTGACTGGTCCTCGTAGCAGTGGCACGTAAAAGCACCCACTATACTCTCAGAGTGGTTGGCATTAGGAAGGGCACCCAGCTATAGAAACTTTGCCAGATCAGATTGAACCTGGTGCAGCCTTTTGGTTCACCAATTCTCAGTCAAACTGTCCAACCCATGCCAGCATGGAAAGCGGACGTTAAAAGATGATGATGTAATTTAGAAGTCTGTTCCAGATCTTGCGTAGCATTGCAATAAATGATATTCCTCTGAAGTTTGTTACTCGATGATGGTGTTACTATAAATGCACACACATACATACACACTACTAAAAAAAAAATAACAGAAACAAAATACCAAAACACAGCAATGGTATCAACAAATATTGACTTTATTTCCAAAGTATTTAGTTACTGGGTAACCTGCTGCAGTTATTTATGTCTTTTTGTAAACATTGGCCAGAGGTTGTTTAACTGAAAAACTTTTTCTGATCTATTTAGTGTTTCACCAATCCTTGTCTCACAGTATTGCACATGTCAAAATGTTTACATATTTTGTTACAATTTGGAGAATTTTATTTTTCTCTTCCAGTCTTGAGACTAACTAAAAATAATGCTTCTTTCACTGGGTTCTCTCATTGGGCTACTGCCATGCTGGGGCACCATCTTGAAGGTTTTTTTTATTTAGTCAGTAATGTCAATCCTAGTCTTTTGTATAGTACTTTATTGGCTTTGGAGGAGGACAAATATTAAATGAGAAAATTACTATTTTTAAATCTCGCAACGAGAGATATTCAGCAACAGTACTTTGGAGTAAAGATTGTTTGCCAACATAACATGGCAGTCCTGGTTTAGGACGAATGTTGCTGTAATTTAGCCCCAGGAGACATCGTCTCCAGCTGGCTATACAACACAATCTGTGTCCTTACATTTTCAAACAAGGGAATTTGGCAGCGCCACTTCTAGCCGAACAATTATTTTATGCTGATGAAGGGAAATAACCCAGAAATCGCGATACACAGATATTGTTTTGAGCTGAGTGGGGGTGCTAGATTCCCTTGTTCGAAAATGTAAGGACACAGATTGTGTCATATAGCCAGCTGGAGACGATGTCTCCTGGGGCTAAATTACAGCAACATTAGTCCTAAACCAGGACTGCCATTTTATGTTGGCAAAAAATCTTCAATCAGAATATTAAAGTTGGGTGGGTGTAAAGGGAGTGGGGGGGGGGCAACTGAGATGATATAACACTGCGCTTTTGTTTGATGCACCAATTCTTTTGCATATCCAATAATTTGTGTGTGTGTTTTAGTAGAGGGGAAAAGGCAACCAGACCCTGTTACCATCAAGGAAATGACCATGTTTGGTATGCAGAAAAACAGTAGGTAGTTATTCCCTGCAAAGAAATGTTATGGGATTACAGGCAGGGTAGCAGAAGACAAGCTTCAAACACTGCAGGTGCAAAGGAGTAATAAACACCAAGAATGCATGAGAGATAGTCTCCCAAATGTATGGACAGCTCCCTAGTTGTACTTGATAGTTACCCAGGGGCTTTAATTAGCAATGGAATGGGTGTTCTGAAAATGTAGTAGCCAGAATAAGTATCAGTTGGGAAAAAGTTCAGAGAGCTGTTGACCTCTGTTGATAACAAAGGTCATCTCTATCAAAGTGGAGACTATATTCTTTTCTACTCTAGGCAAAAGGCCCGAAATTTTGGGGGAGGGGGCCAGTCGATTAGATCGACCCCAGTACAAAACTGGTACTTAATTTATCGACCCCTGAAAGGATGAAAGGCAAGAGTATATTGTGTGATGTTTATGTGTGAAGTGTGATGCGACAGGGTAGCAAAACCGTGTGGTCTTGGGTTCAGTCCCATGTATGTATGCGTGTTTGCATGAATGTGTGTGTGTGTGTACCCCTGTCTAGATATCATGTGATGGTTGTAAACAAGTCATATAAGCGATGTTTCCAGTCTTCAGTGTAAAACCCGTTAGGCCAAGGAGAGGAATATTACCTTGCTTGGAAGCAGTTGAGGGATGGCAACTGGAAGAGTATCCAGCTGTGGAAAGATCTGCCTCAACAAACTCCGCCTGACCCATGCAAGCATGAAAAAGTGGAAGTTACAATAATGATTCTTCTCATCATATGTGGCACAAGGAGCCATCAATTTATGGCTTCTTCCTTTTGTTAGCATCTTTTCCATCATTTATAAATGTTTCTGTTTTTATGCCAGCAACACTAGTCACATTTTCTATTGTAAACTTTCATTTTAAAGTCCCTCCCACTCACCACACTAAAGGAGAGGAAATAACAAAGTGGTAACAGCGAAACGCTTCTTCTGTTACATTGTAAGAAATAGAAAGAAAACTAAAATTTCTTCCACACTTCAAACGGATGATTCTTTCTGAAAGAATGTCTGCTATAAATGTTGACATTAGCAATTATATCTTGTAGTGCACTGTGTTCTTAAGCAAGACGCTTCATTTCACGTTGCTCCCGTTGACTCAGCTGTAAATGGGTTCCATTAATAGACGGGAAGTTAACCCTGCAAAGGACTGGTGTCCCATCCAAGGGGTAGTGTTGTAACCTTAATCACTTACATATGAAAACCAGGTTAAGTTCTGGCGTAGTGGTTAAGAACGTGGGCTACTAACCCCAAGATTCTGAGTTTGATTCCAAACAGTGACCTCAATGATAATGATAATAATAACATCGAAAAATACCTTCAGAATGAGAACCCAGCTTTGAAATTTCCACAAGACACCTGATGTAGGCTGGAGGGTATATCAGCTGAAATGTGTTAACAACAAACAAGATGAGGACAAATATCCGTCAAATGTAAATAATGTATAAAAGTCGTCCTTTATCATCAGTTGCTAATTTATTTTAGTAGCCTGGTTCACAAAGAATATTTATCTGCTAATGAGGTATTGAGTAGTCATTTTCACTGTTTAATATTAATAGTTCTCAGTCAAATCGTCCAACCCATGCTAGCATGGAAAGTGGATGTTAAACAATGATTGTGTGTGTGTGTATGTATGTATAATACACGTCCTTTGCTTCTCTTTATTTTTTAATTTTACTGTCTTGTTTTTATTTTAACATTTTGTCACTTTTATTGGAGGTTTTTTTTTGCCATTTTAAAAATCACTCATCTCCTAACTCAAGTATTTAAAAATGTTTTTTTTTACAAAATAACTCGCTTTGTATAGTTCTAATAATCATCACAAATGAATATTGGGGGAAAAGCAGAAATGCCAGAGTCCTAATTATCCCCCCCCCCCAACTTCATGTGTATGTCATGTTAGAAATGAAATATTTAATTATATCGTGTGAATAGCACGGTGGATTAAAGGATTTGGTTAAGTGTGTTCTGAATATAGTTTTAGTTCCTTGTTTGTGATTTCTCTCCTCTTCTCTCACTCATGTTTTTGGGAAAGGCATGAACACTGTTTATCATTTCATCATCATCATCATCATCATCATTGTCTAGCTACCATGCTGGCATAGGCTGGGCATTATTTACATTATTTACATTGGACGGATATTTGTCCTCAATTTGTTTGTTAACACAACGTTTCAGCTGATACACCCTCCAGCCTTCATCACGTGTCTTATAATAATAATAACATTGAAAAATACCTTAGGAATGAGAACCCAGGTTCAAAATTTCCCCCAAGACACCTGATGAAGGCTGGAGGGTATATCAGCTGAAATGTTGTGTTAACAACAAACAGGAGGAGGACAAATATCTGTCAAATGTAAATAATGTACATAATTCCTCATCTCTTGAATATAGAACTGTATAGGCTGGGCAGTTTGATAGGGTCCAATGAATTGGAGAACTGTCATGCACCAATGTTAATTTTGGCATGGTTTCTAGGGTTGGATAATCTTTGTAATGCCAATCAGAGTGTCCTGGATTTTCTGTTTGTATTTTTTTTAATTCCCTTTTTGTTTTTGGTGGTACCAACTCTAATGAGGTCACTAAGTAACAAACAAAAGCTTGATATAGTGGAGGTACAGTATCGAATATTTCTGCTGGAGCAGCAACTACCTCTGTCAATCAGTGCTGCTCTGAAACAGTAAATTCTGCTGAATCACACCTGCTTAACATAAAATGATTTCTCACCAAATAGTTTTCCTCAGCAGTGACTAATTTTCTAGAATTCAACAAGATTTTTCTCCTGTTTAGATTTTCTTTGCTGAAACACTTCTACTTTCTTTCTTCTTCTGATTCTGCACAATGCTAGTTTTTCATTAAAGGTTAATTTTCTCAGTACTAGTAAATTTGTTATTTTTTTCATGTTCTTAATAAGTGCATTTTTGTTTTGAAAATGTGTGCTCAGAATGCAGCTTTGTTGCACCACATTTCTTTACTAAGCAGGTCAGCCATCTGCCTTTTCAAACTTTGAAAGTAAAGTAGTTCTCCACTCCATTTATAAAACCTTGAAAGTGCCCTCCTTCAAGATAACCATCTTAGTTCTGTATACAATAGAAGATGTGTTTGTGAGCAGCTTCCATGGGAAAACAGTAAGGAAAATGACCTTGATTTTAATAGCCTACTCTTGATATAATTAGCCATTCTAACATTCTTATCTACTATTCTTTTTAATGATTTTGAAACGAGGACTTCTCTATGCAGGGAATAATGTGTAAAAACAATAGCAGGTTTCTTTTGCTCTGCCAGTGCAGAATATCCTCTCATAGAGAGGGCATTGTCTATGATAAATCACAAGAAAAATATTTCTGCCTTTTTGTTGTTTCTCAAAGTAGTTTACAAAATAAAAATTAGTCCATGTTGTGTCTCCTGATACACAGACTTAAAGAATGTTTGAAGTCAAGCTTTCCATTTCCATCTCTTAGCTTATCCAACTGGATAGTAAAAAAAAAAAGAAAAAAGAAAAAATGTTTTTTTGAATTCTTGGTATCACTTGTGACTCAGCGTCTAGGGACATATCTTTTACGGGTTGACTAATAACATTTTTATTTGACATAGGGATAGCAAATAAGTTTTTTTTTCTTGAATTCTTTGTCAGACCGATTACTTACTACTTTACATCACGCTTGTAAAATTACTGATTTGGTTAATGTGTGATTTTTGCTACAGTTTCTATAAGAGCACAAGCTTGTTTCTTGAGCTTTGTTTAAGTGTTATGGTCTTGCTCAATTGCTTAGTTTGGTCTTGCAAGTTACTTGACAATCCTGCTGGTGCCATGTGAAAAGCAACCAGTACACTTTGTAAAGTGGTTGGTGTTAGGAAGCGTATCCAGCCATAGAAACCATTCCAAAACAGACAATTGGGGCCTGGTGCAGTTCTCTGGTTTGCCAGTTCCTGTCAAATGATCCAACCTATTCCAGCATGGAAAACAGGTGTTAAATGATGATGCTGGTGTATTTAATCAGTTCTGAGCCTTCTAAAATATTCAACACATTTCTTTAAAGCCCTCTTGACTGTGGGATGATGGTTTGATTAAGAAAGTATGCAAAGAAATTAAGTTCTTCTAAAAGTCCTTTTGTCCCAGAAATGGATATGCATGTCACCGTAATCATTCAGTATCTCGTAACTTTGAGGTTTCACTGATGTGGCTTCTAATTTTAGAATGATATTGTAGGGTAGGTGTGAGAGACCAGATCTGGCCAGTTTCAACCTAAAACAGAATATTTGGGCTGGATATGGTCAGTTTAAATGCTAAAGGGTTACTCTTTTACTTGTTTCAGTCATTTGACTGCAGCCATGCTGGAGCACCACCTTTAGTCAAGTAAATCGACCCCAGGACTTATTCTTTGTAAGCCTAGTACTTATTCTATTGGTCTCTTTTG
Source organism: Octopus bimaculoides (assembly GCF_046866305.1). NCBI lineage: Eukaryota > Metazoa > Mollusca > Cephalopoda > Octopoda > Octopodidae > Octopus > Octopus bimaculoides. The sequence goes on along the minus strand of NC_142928.1, from coordinate 2,635,292 downwards.
CTGAACCGCTAAGTTACAGGGATGTAAACACACCAGCATCGGTTGTCAAGCGATGGTGGGGTGGACAGACACACACACACACACACACACACACACACACACACACACACACACACACACACACACACACACACACATATGTGACGGGCTTCTTTCAGTTTCCGTCTACCAAATCCACTCACAAGGCTTTGGTCAGCCCGAGGCTATAGTAGAAGACACTAGCCCAAGGTGCCACGCAGTAGGACTGAACCTGGAACCATGTGGTTGGGAAGCAAGCTACTTACCACACAGCCATTCTTGCGCCTTAAACAAAAACTCCTTAAACAAAGGTAATTGCACATTTGAATGAAGGTAATCAATAAGACCTTCTCCTCTCATGTCCTCCCTTACAGAGTTAGAATAAAGTGGTGAAGACATACTGTATTGCATATCTTTAAATTGGGCCCAAGTTTATTCCTAAGTTGTACTTTGCAAAACAATAATGCAATAACCAAATACTTGAAACTATCAATATCTTCAAATTACACTGGGTAACATGAATTTTATCCTTGGGTAGCAACTGTTATTTCCTATTTGGAAATGGCTAATATTTCCTTCAAGCTTTGATTTTATTTATTAAGAAGGTGAATAAATAGGACTCTGACATTTCTGCCCCCCCCCCCCCCCCCCAATATTCATTTGTGATGATTATTAGAACTATAGATGCACATATTGTCTATCACCAAGGGACATGCTCAAGGGGTTAAGGTCAGGCAACTGACAAGCAAATCTGTGGTATTGGGCAGAATATTTGCTATAACGATATTTCTGCTTCAGCAACTCGGTGCCGAATCTGTGTGAAATGTAATGGAAAGTCAGTTTCGAAACATTGACGTCCAGGTCACAAAAACAAAGCTTGAAGGGAATAGTAGTCATTTCCTTTGATTTCTAGATAAAAGCAAATAGGTTATAACACTTAGTGACCGATGACAAACCATTAAAATGATATACGTATTTTCCTTTTTTCTACTTAAAAAAAGAAAAATTGCTTTTATATAATTTAGTTTTAGCCATTGCAACTGGTACCATGCTGAAACCTGATCACTATCTTCAGTCAAGTGAAAAAAGCAGTTATTTCAGTGAAGTTCGAGCCGTACAGGACATTGAAAATGAAATCTTTTTGTCAAGGTTAAGCAGAATGATGTTTCTAGTTAAAATGAAACGAGAAAGTATCAGGTTATCCTGGGCAAAAAGGAAAATAAATATCGATTTCATTTATTTATACAGAATTGTTGTAGTTCTGAAGAAAACACTTTGTAGTATTTTTAGTTAGTTTTTTTTTCATGTTTTGAGTTCAAAACCTACTAAGGCCTGTTTTGCTTTTCAACCTTTTGGGTCAATAAAATGAAGTATCAGATCACTTTAATCAACTAGATTTCAATTTTTCTCAATTAAGGCCTTGGGTCAGTTAAATACAGGACCAGATATTTATTGCAAGAGATGAGGTTTCAAAGACCCACAATGCTCCAATATCCTCCTAATAAGCCTGGGAGACCTTCCAGGGGTGGATGTAGGTGTCTCCAAACCCAAACTGGATCTTCTGTTAAGAGTTCCAGGTGAGCCTACCTTGTGTCGGGGAATGCAAATGAGGGCAGCAGCATCAAACTCCCTCATTCATCAAATTTCACTTAATTAGAATAGATTTTAGGTAGTGAAGATGCAGCAAGGCTAATGGCAGTGCCCCAGCATGGCTGCAGCTTTCAAGCTGAAACTAGTTAAAGGGTTCACCATCATCATCGTTTAATGCCTGCCTTCCATGCTGGCATGGGTGGGACGGTTTCACAAGAGTTGGCCAGGCAGAAGCCTGCACCAGTCTTCTGTGGCTGTTTTGGCAGGATTTTTACAGCCGGATTCTCTTCCTAACACCAACCACTCAACAGAGTGGACTTAGTGCTTTTTATGTGGCACAGGCAAAGTGAGTAGTGCTTTTTATGTGGCACAAGCGCAGACGAGGTCAGTTTTGGCAAGGTTTTAACAGCTGGATGCCTTTCCAAACACCAACCACTTTACAGTGTGAACTGGGTGCTTTTAAGTGGCTTATATGTATAAACTGAAATTACAACAGTAAACAGATTAAATTATATGTTGTATTAGGTAAAAAATGTTTTTACTTTTCACTTGAACTGAAAACTTTGTTTTGCAAAAGTTTGACACAAAAAGTTTCACTTTGGTCAGTGTTTACTGGATTGCTATTATAATATCTATGGTATTAAGGAATACCAGTCATTGTTTAGGGGAAATAAAGTTAGTGGTAGTAAGCAAAGAATCATTTTATCAGCACTGTTTTAACTCCTGACCAAAAGTCGGAACTAGAGAACTATGCAAGTAAGTTTCTATGGAAACAGCTGTGTGTTTCCAGTTTGGAAACACAGACCTGCACAACATTAGCCCTTTAGCACTCTGGTTATTCTGCCAAATGCTATGCTTATGTGTTCACAGCATTTTGAATTAATCGTGCAATATCTCATAGCTGCAAGATTTCAATGATATGGTTGTTTATTTTTAGCATGACATTATAGGGTAGAAGTGAGAGGCCTGATGTGGCCAGTCTCAACATATAACAAACAGAATGCTTGGGCTAGCTATGACTGGTTTAAATGCTAAAGGGTTAAAGTAAATCTCTTAACTGCTCAGGGCTCCTGGTTGAAGGGTCGATGGTTGTACGAGACTTGATTTGAAAAAATATGTAAAGCTATTTCTTTAAACATTCACCCTAACCATGACAATGCCAGTTCATTGCTGTTAAGATTTGGATTATAGGGCACCTCTAATTTAAAAATAAAGTATGCTACTCACCAATCATTCTTTCACACACACACACACACACACACACACACGCACGCACACGCACACGCACACACTATCTCTATCTAACAAAACAGAAGTGCTCAGTACTGTAACATATTAATTAATTTAGTTGACTGAAGCCAACACTGGCAACTACTGGCAGTTTCCTCACACGAAAGACTTGTGCAATAAAGCTTTTCTCTCATTAGCTGGCTCAAGTCTTGTTGAAATCTCTCATTATCACAAGAATAGCATTGGGCTGTCTGTTATTGGGGTAAGGAAAGTTACTCTCAGAGGGTTGAGTTTGGAAGGGAGGTAATCCAGATCAGACAGCGAAGGAGTTACAAAGAAATTTAACCTGGTTAGTATTGATTTTATCATTAAGTTAATATAAAGCATTAGGGCTGGTGAGGGTTTGAAATACTGGTATTATTGCAAGTTCTTTATTCGTAGTTTTGTAAATTAGGGACTATACGAAGCCAGTTTGGTTTGGTATGAGCCTACAGTAATAATAGAATCAGTGTATGTACATTAGCAAGCTAGGACCTGTTCAATGTATTGATATCGCTGCACTTCTAAGTTCATAGTTTATTAATCATAAGATCATCATTTAACGTCACTTTTCCACACTTGGAACTGAGGCAGATTTTCTACAGCTGGATACCCTTCCTGTCATCAACCCTCACTTGTTTCCAAAGAGGGTAAGATTTCTCCTTAGGCACACTTTTTTTCCATTTAAGAGTGGAAACAACATGCATCAAGGTGATGCTTGCTTACAACCATCACGTGATGCTAAGACAAGGATCACACGCACGTGTGCATGTGTGTGTGTAGCTACCATGCACAAGCTTTTGGTTGGTCTGGGGCTCTAGTAGTAAACCCTTATTGAAGGTGTTGTGCTGTGGGACAGAACCCCAAATCATGTGTGGTTTGGAAGCAAACTTCTTAATCAAACAGCCATGTCAGAAATATTAAACAAGTTTGCTGTTGCTTGGCCTCTACCAGAGTCCATAGTAATAACCACTGCATTTTTGGATTTATCTTTTTTATTAATTTTTTTTACCTGTTTCAGTTATTAGACTATGGCCATGCTGGGGCACTGCCTCAAAGAATCAATATTCAAATGAATTGACCCCTGTACTTTTTTCCCATTAAAAAAAAAATCCTGGTATTTATTCTCTCAATCTTTTTTGTCAAACCTCTAATTTATGGAGACATAAACACACCAACATCGGTTGTCAAGCAATGGTGGGGACAGACACACACATACATGATGGGCTTCTTTCAGTTTCCGTCTTCCAGATCTATTCACAAAACTTTGGTCGGCTTGACACTATAGTAGAAGACACTTAGGTAACATGCTCCACAGTGGGACTGAACCAGGAACCATGTGGTTGGGAAGCAAGCTTCTTACCACATACTTTCCTCCCCACTTTGTAATTGGTTAGTTAGCAAGAAAGGTAACATCAATGCCCTTTCATTGGGCCTTCATATCTAGTTGGAAGACCTCAGACCAGACACCTGCCTGAAATAGACTCCACTAAAGGCACCTTGTGTCATGTAGAGGCGCCCAGGTGACAGACTTCAATCAATCCACACCCACTTATTATACAGACTGCTTCATGACCTGCCTTAGTTTGTTTTCCTAAAATAAAAACAAACAAACCTATGTACTACTTTCAGAATATATTGTTGATTGGCTGCTCAGGTGACAGCTGTATAATAATGGATGTACTACTACTACTACTACTACTACGAATTCACATCAAGCCCGTTGCTAATTAAACTGAAGACGTTATGTAAGTCACACAATTGAGTCCCATGAAACCGACCAACCAACCCACACATGACAACCACCAACCAACTTGCTGAAGACTATGACCAGAACATACACCACCAGTGCCATTCATCACCTGTTACGACTACCACTACTACCACTACTACCACTACTACTACTACTACTACTACTACCACTACCACCACCACCACCACCACCACCACCAACACCATTACTCTCTGCTACTACTACTACCATAGGATTCACTACCATGGCCAGTTGCCTTCTGCAATACTGCTGTCAACCTACAGCCAGCCTTCCACCTTCGTCCCCAATGTGACCCCTATGCAACACCAGCAGTTAGGGAGCTGCTGCTATGAGCACAAGCAGTTTCACTTTATAGGAGCAGGTGTGGCTGTGTGGTAAGAAGTTTGATTGCCAACCACATGGTTCCGAGTCAGTCCCACTGTGTGGCACCTTGCACAAGTGTCTTCTGTTACAGCCTTGGGCTGATCAAAGCCTTGTGAGTAGATTTGGTAGATGGAAACTGAAAGAAGTCCGTCGTGCGTGTATATATCAGAAACCGGGTCACTGGCTGCCCGAAATGGCAGGATCTATGTAAACCCATTTCCTGGACTGTATTCTTCTGAGGATAGGCCTTTGTGCTCGAAATATGAAGGTTTTTTAAAACTTTTTGCTTTTTTAAAAGCTTTCATCATTTCTCATTTCATTTAACATTTTATTAAAACATACAGTCATCATCATCATCGTCATCGTTTAACGTCCGCTTTCCATGCTAGCATGGGTTGGATGATTTGACTGAGGTCTGGAGAGCCGGCTGCACCAGGCTCCAATCTGATTTGGCAGAGTTTCTACAGCTGGATGCCTTTCCTTATGCCAACCACTCCGAGAGTGTAGTGGGTGCTTTTTATGTGCCACCGGTACAAGAGCCAGTCAGGCAGGCTTGTCATCGATCACGTTTGGATGATGCTTTTTACCTGCTGCCAGCACGAGTCCAGGAGGAGGGGTACTGCTGTCGGCCATGTTTGAATGTGCTTTTTACATGCCACTAGCACGAGGTCCATCCCAGAAGATTTGTCACCTGTTTACCTAGCTAATGGCGATATGTATGGGTGTCTTTTACTTGTTTCAGTCATTAGACGGTGGACATGCTGGGGCACAACCTTGAAGAATTTTCGGTTGAATGAATTGACCCCAGTACTTAATTTTTTAAAGCCTGACATTTATTCTATCTGTCTCTTTTGCTGAACCACTAAGTTACGGGGACATGAACACACCAACACCAGTTGTCAAGTGGTGTTGAGGGACATACACATACATACTCACACAGGCTTCTTCCAGTTTCCATCTACCATAACCACTTATAAGGCTTTGGTTGATTCAAGGCTATAGTAGCCCCAAGTACCACACTTGCCCAAAGTAGCCCCAAGTGCCACACAGTAGGATTGAACCCAGAACGATGTGGTTGGAAAGCAAGCTTCTTACCACAAGCCACATCTGTGCCTCTGGTTCCATATGTTAATCGTTGTGATACCAACCCGTCTGAGACCACATCTGTTTCTATGATGCAAACTTCCTGCTTTAAAGTGATAGAAATTTAAGACTCCCAGAATTTCAGGTTCAAAGCTGCAGCTTAATAATGATAAAGCTATTTTACTAAATTCATTAGTTTCAAAATTAATTGAAACAGGAAATGTATTTCAGCAGAAATGTGAAAACGGAAGCGTTTAAGTTAGTGGGGGTGAAGTTAAATTTCTTTCTTAGTTGTCCAACATCTGCTTGGTCATTTTTGCCCTGATATGGTGGGAATGACTTGATTCAAACTCGTAAAACAAAAGGACTAACAAAAATGATGCACAGTGAACAGGAAATATTGAAGGGAAACTAAATGGCAGTTTTGCTGATTCATTCATTCAATTGTAGTCAACATTGAAATGCATTGTCGTTAACCGTTATCTCCTTATATCTTTGAGCCAATACTTCCTCTGTTTGATAACAGATGGACGAGTTCTTGTGTGATTATTGTTTCTGGATACAATGTGTGGAGGAAAGAAAAAAAAAATATGGTAGGAGTTTAGTGTCGATCAATCAGATCTGTGTTTCCTTTAAGAATTGAAGAGGTTCAGACACTGTGAAGACTGGAACTTAACATTTTGACATGTTAGGGGTGATGGAAGGAGAGTGAGGGAGTGTGCATGACAAGGGTGGGGAAGTGAGTGGTGTTGTGGTTTCAGCCTTTTCTCATTATTACTTTTCAAAGTGTAAGACCAGCAATGTTAGCTTCAACACTCCTCACAGCAATTAAACTCAACACTCTTATTGACTAATTATTGCTGTTATAGCTCAATTTCGTCTGGTTTTGCTATTTGCCAAATTTGGTTTGACATGTTGGTGTATCTACCATTATGTCATTGCTATATTGGTATAATCACTGATACGTCATTGACATGTTGCCGTATTGATGTAATGACCGTTACGTTGTTGACATGTTGGTGTATTTGCTGTTACATTGTTGACATGTTGGTGTATTTATTGTTACATCGTTGATGTGTTGGTGTGATCACTATTGTCATTGACATGTTGGTGTATATATTTTGTCATTGATGTTGTAGTGTATTTACTGTTACGCCATTGACGTGTTGGTTTATTCATGGTTATGCCATTGATTTGGTGGTGTGTTTATTGTTGTGTCATTGACAGGTTGCTGTATTTGCCATTATGTCAATGACATGTTGGTTGTATTCAGTTACACCAATGACATACTGGTCTTTTTACTGTTATGTCATCGATGATTGCTATATTTACATTGACATGGTCGTGTCTTTGCCATTATGTCATTAGCTTATTGGTGTCTATACCATTTTCATTGATGTAATAGTGTATTTACCATTATGTCATTGTCGTAGTAGTGTATTTACTGTCACCTCATTAATGTGGTGGTGTATTTATTGTCATGTTGATGTCTTTACCATTTTCATTGCCCAGACTTTCCATTTGTCACACTCTTTTATGATTCTACAGACTGTTTTCAATCTTTCACATGTGTATTTCACTTGTTTGCTTTGATTGGGAAATATTTCCTTCCTTCCTTCTAAAGGAACAAGTAATCCATACAGGTAATTTTAAAACTACTCTTGTCTCATATTCTATGATCTATAGTTCCAATATTTAAATTTTAACTTTATTTCAGTTTATTTCATTGGGTAAAAACCTATTCTTATACAATGAATTGGTGAATATATGTTCATATTTCTTTTTCTTTTTATAATGGTGTTTACATGACATGTTATTTATCTGAGAGGTCATATGTAGCAGTAAATGCATAAATTCGTTTAGATTGAGATCTTGGGGTTTTTGTTGTTGTTGTTTAGTTTCATATTTGTTTTGTGTATCAACACAATAACTTTAAAATGTAAACATTTTTATAACATTGACTTCTTGTCCATCCATCATGAAAATGTTTAAAAAAGTGTAAATTCAAATGTTGGAATTGTAGGTTCCTCCTTAAAGAGAGAGAATAAATTAAGAGCTGCTTGGTTTTAATGTCAGCAACAAGATTATGTGATCAACTCTTTTGTTAGTATATTTTGGTTGGAATACACTGCTTTTGTTTCAATTAATTTAGAAAATAATGAATTTTGTAAAATTTGGTTATTAAGTTGGCATTTTGAACATAAATTAACATGAAAATTTAAGTCATTTTAACCCTTTCATTACCAACCCAGCTGAAACTGGCTCTGGCTCTGAGTACAAATGTCTTGTTTTCATAAGTTTTAAATTAAATTCTTCCACCAAACCTTAGTCACAATTTATGTTCCTAACACTAGCTTAATGATGACTAAGTTGTTTTACTAAATTCTTTGTGATATTTAAAGAAACACAGAGCATCTCAAAATAAATACAGTAATGAAAGGGTTAATATAGGAAGTTTGTCTCATAGAACCTGGAGCAATCTCAAGAAGGTTGTTATCAAAAGGGTTCAATCTTGGCCATAATGTTAAGGGATAGAATATCAAATATCTGTTAAATACTTACAAGATTTAGAATGACTGCAGACTTACCTGCTGTAGCATTAACCCTTTCGTTACTGTATTTATTTTGAGATGTTCTGTGTTTCTTTCAATTACTTTAAATATAACAAAGAATTTAGTAAAATAACTTAGTTCTCATTCAGCTAGTGTTAGGAACATAAACTGTGACTAAGGTTTGATGGAAGATTTTCATTCAGAACTTATGAAAACAAGACATTTGTACTACAGAGCCAGAACTGGTTTCAGCCAGGTTGGTATCGAAAGGGTTAAATATACTGAAGCCACCACAAGAGGAGACAACAAATTGTTGCCTATGAGGCATTCACTTTTTACTCCTTTTCACATTTGTTTTATTTATCTACACAAACACTTCCATTATATAAACAAAATTTTGTTCTAATTTCTCATGTGATCATTAATTTTTTTTTCTTGTTTTTTTGCAGGCATTAAATGTCCTGTTTGTTCAAAATCAGTTGCTGCAGATGAATTAGAATGTCATCTTGTTATATGTCTTACAAAACCAAGGATTAGTTATAATGGTAAGTCATGTAATTTAAAATCTGTGAAGTAACTGGCAGGTATTGGTAAGACAATGTTTTGCTGAGGAGGAGAAATAAAACTGAAACATGTCCAGACTATTTGCCAAAGATCAAACTCCTTCCATATTGCAAGTTCAAATTTAATTTTCAGTGAATTTAAATTCTAGAGTTTTGTCTTTTTTGACCAGAACTACAGTAATCCCTCGACTATCGCAGGTGTTACATCCCAAAACATTGCCATGATAGGTGAAAATCTGCAAAGTAGAAACAGTACTGTACTGTATATTTTTTTTATTATTTTTATAATTTGTATATATTTATTATAAATGCAAAACAACACCACAGAGGAATCGACATAAGCTTAAATAATAAACCGTGATAGGTTCTTAAGGGAAAAGGACAGCTTTAACAAAACAGTAATTAAAGAAAACAACAAAAGTTTCTCATAAAAATAAAACATTTGAAGCTAAACGTTTTTTTTTAAACTGAAAATATTTATTATGTGACAGTCCCAATAAGGGAATCATACTACTGCTATTTAGCCCTAGGAAGCTGCACCGCTTCCTGTCGGCCTTGACACATTTCCTGTGTCCTTATGTTTATGAGGGGAAGACAAGCACCTCCACCCAGCCAAGCCTGCATCCAGGGACATGTTTCTAAGTTTTTGCTTCTCATCAGCCTGAAATAGCGTGACTTACTGGCTGAAGAGGGACTGTCACGTTAAGTTGACAGTATACAATTACTTTATCGTATCACTACTGCTTAAGTCTCTCTCAGAGATTTAGAAATGTATCATTTCTAATTTTTGTAATCAGTGAATGTGTTTCACTAGAATTATTATATGTTTACAGGCATCTTCAGCCAGCAAGTCATGCTCTTGATTTTTGTTTCCACTTCCACCTCTATATTCTCCAGCCTCCTTCAGGTGTCAATGGAAGGGTTTATAAGCTTTAAAAATTCACCCTGTCACTGCTTACAAGCATGATGGATAAGGTGCTGGTTAATCAGTGCAGTCAGCTTGAGGGTCCGAGTTCAATCCCAGGCAAGACACTAATATGAATCAGAAGACATCAGGAGAAGGCTGGAGCATTCACAGCCAAAACATGGTGAAAGCTATAGTTAAGGTGAGAATACCAGTTTGACTAATGTAAACAGAATACTTGATGAGTTTGTCATTGAGTGAAATGATGGTGATGTTGATATTACCAGTTGCTCTGTTTTTTTAAAGACACCTGAAATACAAAAAACAATCCGTTACTTGAAGATAGGTAAGGGTTGGCAACAGGAAGAGCATCCGACTGTAAAAATCCTGTCTCAGATAATCTTCTGTCCGAACCCATGCTAGCATGGAAACAGATGTTAAACAAGTGAGCAAATTTCTTTAATGTCATATAAAACATCTTTTTACACTTACGAGGAGGAATCTTCCAGTCATATGTCTCCAGTTCTCTACTTTGTATTTTAAATATCAATCTATAAATACAGTAAGCCAATCAATATTTCATATTAGAAGCTTGATGTCACGAGAATAAAACAAAATGGTTTGTTGTGATGTGATTAATATAGGAACATATTAGTAAAAGATTTTGCTCCTTAATTACAAATGCCCCCTTAACAGTCCCTCTGTGAAGCATTCTCTGACCAAGTGAGTATTGCATTAGCTTTTACTCAGCCCAAACTTGTGAGTAACATTGTGTAGTTGGAAACTGTGAGGAAGCCCAGCAGATGAACTGTACTTGTAATTCAAAGGGCCAGACTTGTTATACTGTGTCGTGCGAGGGGTTTTCCCGAAGGTCCCTTTAACCCTTTAGCATTCAGATTATTCTGTCAAATGTAAAGCATATTTATTCACATTGTTTTGAATTAACTGTGTATTATCTTGTAGCTTTGCGGTTTTAATAATGGAATTGTACACAGACATGCAGGAAGTAAATAGACACCTTTAATTTTTCAAAATCTTTTATTTGATATTAATTGTTTGAATGAAAGGTTTTCTTCTAGCTGCTCGTCCATAATACCCAAGCTTATGCAGATATGTAACACACATTCTTGGGCTAACTTCTAGCTGTTTTGCAATGTCAGAAGCCTTCGGACAGGGTTCGTTTTCCACAATTCTCTTCAAACAGTGAAGCTTCCTTTCCAAGGACCCAGGTCGACCGGGATGTGAATCTGTTGATTCTTTTCCTTGGCTTTTGAATTGCACTATAATTCTATTAACAGTAGCAAGAGGAATTTGAAGATTTACGGCAATTTTTCACTGGCTAAGACCAGCCTCAGATTGCCCAACAATACAACCGCTTTGAAAATCTGACAGTTCTGCTGGATTTTTTGTGTGTGGCATGGTTACTCTTCGCAAATGTTTAATATAATGGCACCTGGAATGAATAAGAATGATTACATTTTAAATTCTACACTGCTGAAAACATATTAAGATGCTTAGATCAGAAATTTCGAAAATTAAAGGTGTCTATTAACTTCCTGCATGTCTGTGTATACTTCAGGGTTGGTGTCAGAAGCCAGATCTGGTCAGTTTGAGCATAAAAGAATAATAATATTTGGGCTGAATATGGTCAGTTTAAATGCTGAAGAGTTAAGGATACAAGTGTGTAGGGGATACTCTTGCCATTCATACTGTAATATAGTAAATGTGTAGTTTTGTTGGTTGAACAACTGGCACTCTCTCGTCTGTCAAAGTTGGCCAGAGATCCAACATTTGTGATGTATTTCTGTATCTGGTTATGTTTGTTTATTGAAGGTTGCAAATAACATTAGACTTTCATGAAACAGAAACCCCTGCCAAATACCTACAGCACAAAAGACAAATCATTGGCTGGCAACAAATATAGGCCATGCAAAAACCTAAAACATCAGTCACTCTTGTTTGTAAAAGAATATCATCCGAGTAGGCCTGGCCAACTCAGATTACATTGTGGGCCACTTTAATCACAGAAAGTTTTTTGAGGTCCGCTTGTATACTGAGAGAATTGAAAGCATTTTGCTTTCTCAAGCTATTATTACAATAGTGAATGAATGATTGTTAGTAACTTAGCAATTCAGCAAAAGAGACTCATAGAATAGGTACTAGACTTACAAAGAATGTTCTGGGGTCGATTTCTTCGACTAAAGGCAGTGCTCCAGCATGGCCACAGTCAAATAACTGAAACAAATAAAAGAATATATATATATATATATATATATATATATATATATATATATATATAAGATGAATATATATGCATATCTGAAGGTGTGTGCCAGTGTTTGTCCCACCACCATTCCTTGAGAACTGGAAGTTAGCATTTCAGCACCATTGACCAACAGCATAAGTAGCAGAATTAAAATAAGTGCTGGAGTGGTTGGCATTAGGAAAGGCATCCAGCCATAGAAACCATGCCCAATCGGACTGGAACCTGGTGCAGCTCTCCGGCTTTTCAGTTCCAGTCATACTCTCTAACCCATGCCAGCATGGAGAGCGGATGTTTGATGATGATGATAAAAATCTTCAAGGCAGTGCCCTAGCATGGCTGTAGTCCAGTGACTGAAACAAGTAAAAGATAAGATATTGAGACTTGCAGAATGAAAAATATATTGGTGGAACCTAAAAATAGCACCACAAAACATAACTGACGACTACATATTGCTGTTGAAGGTCACAAAATGAAACCTGCTCTGTTGTGCAAATCAACTGTTGACTTGATACCAGTTAAGAAAAATACAGAAGATACAGAAGGCTGTGTGGTAAGTAGCTTGCTTACCAACCACATGGTTCCGGGTTCAGTCCCACTGTGTGGCATCTTGGGCAAGTGTCTTCTACTATAGCCAAAGGGCCGACCAAAGCTTTGTGAGTGGATTTGGTAGACGGAAACTGAAAGAAGCCTGTTGTATATATGTATATATATGTGTGTATGTTTATGTGTCTGTGTTTGTCCCCCCAACACCGCTCGACAACCGATGGTGGTGTGTTTACGTCCCTGTAACTTAGCGGTTCAGCAAAGGTTACCGATAGAATAAGTACTAGGCTTACAAAGAATAAGTCCTGGGGTCGATTTGCTCGACTAAAGGCGGTGCTCCAGCATGGCCGCAGTCAAATGACTGAAACAAGTAAAAGAGTAAAGAGAGTAAGATATTTGAGGACCATTAGTGAGGAGTTTGTAAATCGGATGTACGAAATATACTTCTCAGCTTCGACAGGATACCAAGTTACCTCGATCAAAGTATGGCTGAACTTAGATACCTGGGGAAAGAACACTGATTCGTAATTAGCACAGCACATATGATAATTATGATATCTGGGATAATAAAAATCTGCAAGGCATTAAAATTTAAAAGACTAATTGTTGTAGATTGTGACAAACACAATGAGGCTCTTTTTCTCTATATCTTTGCCATTGAACATGTGACTGTTCAAATTGAACTCTTAGAACATTCTAGTCAAGAAGAGAGCAGCATGTGCATACCTGTGTACATATACATGCAGGCTTGCCTCTGCTCATTTCTCCATGATGTGTTGCTTTTTGGTGTTTAGAATACATGACCTGACCCAGATAAACGTCTTCGTTGGTATAATTTATGTAAACCTGGTGAGAACTTATATAAACACAGCAAAACTTTTCTTCTAGAAATATTTACTATTTATTTTAAATATGTTTTTAAATCGGATTCCAGAAAGTGCTGGTTAAAAGATAAAGTCCTTGTCGATTGTTCCTAGTGAATACTCGCAGCCTATTGATTTTAATTCTTATTGTTTCATTTTGGCTGTCATCTGTTGGTAAATGAAGTTGTAAAAATAACTGTGAGAGCTAATCAGACACTTCTCAACGAGGTAAGCTTAATGACTCGCACCTTCTCTACTGTTGAATTATAAACACAAAAGAAGTCACCAAGTCAATCCACATAAATCTATTATCAACAGTTTTAATCTGTGTTTATTAAAATGCCACTGGTTTGGCTTTTGTAAGATCAAAGATTTAACTATTAAATCACGCTTGTCGTTCTCGTGTGTGTGTGAGACTGTGGCACACGTGATTGCAAATGGCACATGTTTATACATAAGACAAGTTTGATGCCTAGTTTTTGCTTTTTTCCTTCCTGAAATAAATTTCTCATCTGCATAGGTTTAATGCCATTTATGCAAAAGTGAACTTTTTCTTTTTAATCTAAGAAGTCTTCTTTCTCAAATGAGTTTGTTTAAAGCAATCGGGGAATAAAGTGTGTGAAAGTCCTCGTTTTTTTCTTCTCTTTTTGTTGTTTCCTTTTATTTATTTATTTATTTTTTGGCCACAGCTTCTGTTGACTTTGTTTGGCTAAGTCGTTTGTATTGATCAGGATTAGAAGAATTATTGTTGTTATGTTTAGCTTATTCATTTATCCTATCTGATTTGACATTTCTCTGTGTTTCTTTAATCAATCCTGGCCAACTTTATGTATTAATTACTTGTAGTAAGGTGGCGAGCTGGCAGAACCGTGAGTACACCGGGTGAAATGCTTTGTGGTATTTCATCTGTCTTTACATTCTGAGTTCAAATTCTGCCG
>NC_142928.1:2580566-2618066 GCF_046866305.1 Octopus bimaculoides | reverse complement strand
CACTAATGCTGGTGCCACAAAAGAAAGCACCCAGTCCACTCTACAGGGTGGTTGGTGTTAGGAAAGGCATCCACCTGTAAAAACTATTCCAGAGCAGACACATGAACACAATTCAATCTCTGGACTTGTTGAATCCTCATAAACTATTCTGTCCATACTTGCATGGAATATGGACATTAATTGGCCATATTATTTTTCTGATGCATAGATTTTGATGTTTCTTGTAATTTTGTTTTCTTATAAGTCATTTGTTAAGTAAACTAACAGTTATCCTCTAATTTCTGTATTTACAAAGAGGAAAAATAGAATGTTTTTTGTTTTTATTTTACTCAGTTTTTTTTTTGTTTTTTTTTTTGGTACCAGTGGGAAGAAAACTCCATTCAAATAATCTTTATTAAGAGAACAAATATGTTTGTACCAACTTGATTGATAACCAGTTTATGAACCGTTGGTGTTTTCAAGAAGTTATATTTTTCTGTAAATTTTTTTTAAAATGATAAACACCTAATTTATTGTAATTTTCCTTGAATTTTCAGAGGATGTATTGACAGAGGATAAAGGTGAATGTGTGATATGTTTGGAAGATCTCAAACAAGGGGACACCATAGCACGACTTCCTTGTCTTTGTATATATCATAAAATGTAAGTTGATATTGTTTTTTCTTTTCTTTTTTGTCTTCAGTTTGTGAATTCACCACTCCCTCGTTTCTTTGTATCTAGATCTGTCTTGTGGAATAAAGGATTGGTTTCTAAGGCGTGACTTGCAACACTCAGATATGTGTCTAGCAATCTGAAGAAGGTGCAGGCATGACTGTGTGGTAAGAAGCTTACTTCTCAACCACATAGTTCTAGGTTCAGTCCCACTGCATGGTACCTTGGCCGAGTGTTTTCTACTATAACCTTAGGCCTACCAAAGCCTTGTGAGTGGATTTGGTAGATGGAAACTGAAAGTAGCATATCGTATATATGTGAGTATGTGTGTATCTTTGTGTCTGTGCTCGCCCCCACCCCCACCACTGCTTGACAACCAGTGCTGATGTGTTAACTTCCTAGTAACTTAGCAGTTCAGCAAAAGAGAGCGATAGAATAAGCATCAGTCTTTAAAAAAACAATAAAAAACAAAAAATTAGTTCTGAGGTTGATTTATTTGACTAAAAGTTCTTGAGAGCAGTGCCCCAGCATGGCCACAGTCTGACTGAAATAAGTGAAAGATATGTAACCTTGTGAGCTAAAGTGTTTGGAACAGACTGGAAACCACGAATTCTGTGTTCCCTGACATGTTTAAATATCCTCTGTAGCCCTCTGAACCAACAAGAGAAGAGCAACTACCTCTCCAACTCCTGCCAGCATAGAAAGCAGACGTAAAACAGATGATGTGATAACAATGATGATGATGAATAACCAGCCTCAACCTATGAGTAGTTTAGTCTATATGTCTGTTTAAAGTTTTGACATACGAAAAGTAACATTATCAAGAGTTTGCAATTCCTGGCTTATATCATCATTTCGAAGCAGGATAATATTTCTCCATGACCAAATGTGCTTTTGTGGGAGATTGGTAGTCCACTGTGCAGAGTGGTTGGTGTCAGGAAGGGCATCCAGCCGTAAAATCCCTGCCAAAACAGACACAATAGCCTAGGGTAGTTTTTCTACCTGGCCAGCTCCCGTCATCCGTCCTACCCATGCATTCAAGGAAGATGGACATTTAACGACGATGGTGATGATGGAAATAAGGAAACCGCTTGTATAGGCATAGGAGTGGCTGTGTGGTAAGTAGCTTGCTTACCAACCACATGGTTCCGGGTTCAGTCCCACTGCGTGGCACTTTGGACAAGTGTCTTCTATAGCCTCGGGCTGACCAAAGCCTTGTGAGTGGATTTGGTAGATGGAAACTGAAAGAAGCCTGTCGTATATATATGTATGCGTGTGTATATGTTGTGTATCTGTGTTTGTTCCCCCCCCCCCCCCCCAACATTGCTTGACAACCGATGCTGGTGTGTTTAGGTCCCCGTAACTCAGCGGTTTGGCAAAATAGACCGATAGAATAAGTACTAGATTTACAAAGAATAAGTCCTGGGGTCGATTTGGTTCGACTAAAGGCGGTGCTCCACCATGGCCACAGTCAAATAACTGAAACAAGTAAAAGAGAGTATGACTGTGAGTGATGACAAGCTTCTTTCAGTTTCCACCTACTAGATCCACTGTGAAGGTTTTGGTGTGCTTGAGACAGTAATGAAAGACACTTGCCCAAAGTATCACTCACTAAGATTGAACCTGTAATCATGTGATTGCAAAGCAAACTTCTTAACCACAGAGCTATGCCAGCAACTGTTGAAAAAATCCTATAGATTATATTTAAAAAAATCAAACTACTTGTTCCTGTACATTATTTACATTTGACAGATATTTGTCCTCATCTTGTTTGTTGTTAACACAACATTTCGGCTGATATACCCTCCAGCTTTCATCAGGTGTCTTGGGTAAATTTCAAACCTGGATTCTCATTCCTTAGGTATTTTTTGATATCATCATTATTATTATTATTATTATTATTATTATTATTATTATTACTCAGGTCACTGCTTCTGAGTTCGATTCTGTACTTGTACTCTTTAGTACAAAATTCCAAGTTCAATTCCAAGCAGTGACCCGAATAATAATAATTATAATAATAATAATAACATCGAAAAATACCTTAGGAATAAGAACCCAGGTTTGAAATTTCCCCAAGGCACCTGATGAAGGCCGGAGGATATGGCAGCTGAAACGTTGTGTTAACAACAAACAAGATGAGGACAAATATCTGTCAAGTGTAAATAATGTACATAATTCCTCATCTCTTAAATGTTGAACTATACTTGTTCCTGTGCTGGTGACATGTACACTCTATAAAGTATTTGGCATTAGGAAGGAGATCCAGCTGTAGAAACACTGCCAAGACAGACAATTGGAATCTGGTGCAGCTCTCCAGCATTCCAGCTCCTGTCAACCCGTCCAACCCATGCCAGCATGGAAAACGGACAGTAAATGAGGAGTAGGTTGATGATGATGATGATGATGATCGAATTAACATTACTGAACAAAATACATCAATAAAGATGAGATAACAATGTCTTGTATGTAGCACATGTTTACGTATCCCTGAAGACAAGCCAAGCTTTTGTTTATCAATATCCTGTTTGTTTCTCTACCTCCCAACATAGATAGGGTATGAGAGGTGGGGGTGAAGATTGCAAGAATGTGGTGGGTAGAGAGTGTGTGTGAGAGAGAGAGAGAGAGACCTATAGTGATAGGGATGGAGAACATCAGGTACACAGGAGTGAATATAGAGAGTGGTGAATAAAGGATAGAGTTAGTCGATGGCAGACATGAGCAGTCATGAAGCATGAGGTATTGGCACCAACAGGATGAGGTAAAGGAAGAGGTAACTGTGAATAGAGAGAGGGGCTGAAATATACGGTTCTGCCCACATTTAATTACAGCAGTAGAATAATTCAAACTGAACATCAACCTCATGAATCTCAGTGAGGGGACAGCTGTTACTCTGTTGCTTCTTATTAACCAGACAGGTTTCTGCTCAGAACCAATATGTTCAAAGCAGATTTGAACTCAGACCTAGCAGCTTTTCTTCTATATCTTGGGTGATGTATTGAATACATGAATAGAAATATAATTTTAATCCTTTAGCATTCAGAATTACTCAGTCAAATACGATGCTTATTCATTCACATTGTTTTGATTTAATCATGCAATACCAACCTGCCTGGAACCACCTCTGGCTCTGTAGTACAAATGTCTTGTTTTCATAAGTTCTGAATGAAAATCTTCCACCAAACCTTAGTCACAATTTATGTTCCTAACACTAACTAAATGATAACTAAGTTATTTTACTAAATTCGTTGTTATATTTCAAATCAGTTGAAGTAAACACAGAGAATCTCAACAGAAATATGGTAACAAAAGAGTCCCTGCTTTCCTGAGCTAGTTTTCCATCATATTTCTTAAAAATCATGGTGGAGGCCTTGGTCTTGGGACCACTCAGGTCTAGAAACTGTGGTCGAGAGTAAGCAAGGGCATGCTCCCCATAGAAAATCCAGCTCCAAAAAAGCTTCATGATAGCAAAAGAGAATGGGCACCAGCCAGCCCAAAGGTTGGGGTGGGCTGCACCTGCCTGCCTCAGTTGCTATGGCATTGAGGTAGATCTGGCCAAACCTGTTAATGGGGACAAAACCTGGATTTAAAACACTGGATGATGATTGTAAGATAGGTGTGAGAGGCTGGATCTGGGCAGTTTTGACATAAAATAGAATATTTGAGCTGAATATGATCGGTTTAAATGCTAAAAAGGTTAAACATGATATTGTGCTTGTGGGGGCTGTGTGGTTGAGAAGTTTACTTCCAACCTTAAATCCATTCACAAGGCTTTGGTCAGCCTATGGTTATAGTAGAAGACACTTGCCCAAGGTGCTGCACAGCGAGACTGAACCCGAGATTAATATAATGGGAGCCTTCCTCCATATTTGAAATATTAGGGTGACGAAAAAGTTTGTACGTCATGTTAAAATAGTGCTTTTTTTAATATATTTTTGTGGTGTGTGTATGTGTTCATTTAGTTCATTATTTTAACACGGCACATGAACTTTTTCCTCAACCTAGTAATTATGCACAATAATGAAGTTAGTGTTAATGTATTTAGTGTATAGAACATTAATTAGCAGTCCCACTGTGTGGCACCTTGAGCAAGTGTATTCCACTATAGGCTTGGGCCAAACAATTCCTTGAGTGAAATTAGTTGATGGAAACTGTGGAAGCCCATCGTGTATTTTTTATATATATGTGTGTGTGTGTATCTGTATGTATGTTTCTCCACCATCACATAACTGATGTTGGTTTGTTTATATCCTTGTCACCTAGCAATTTTTGCCAAAATTGCAAGGTTACAAGTACCACACTTAAATAAGTACTGGGGTTGATGTGTTTGCCCAGACCCTTCAAGGTGGTGCTGTAGCATGGCCAGAGTCTAGTGACTGATATAACAGCTAAATGATATATTAGAAATAATTGTGTGGCAGGGGTAGAGTGTGTGGAGTGGGGATTGAAACCTCTCACTTTTCTAAATGGTTTTATTTTCCTATGTCAATCAATCTGTCATCTTGTATATTTACTTAGCGTCACATTTGCCACTATTCCCCTCTTGCATCCCTCTTCAGCTGAGTGTTCTTCATCTTGTGGGCTTATGAGTACTGGTGCCATGTAAAAAAAGGCACCTGTGCCAGTGCCATGTAAGGGCACCCTGTACATGTCTGTAAAGTGGTTGGTGTCAAGGAGGAGGGCATCTAGCTGTAGAAACCATACCAAAACAAGCACAGAGCCTGAGCAGCCCTCCAGCTGACCAGCTCCTGTCAAACCATCCGACCCATGCCAGCATGGAAAGTAGACATTAAACACTGATGATGATAAGTTTTGCTGATGAGTTTAGAATAACTCTAAAATGTCCATGGTTATCTCTTGTATTTGTGAGCATAAAGTTGAAATATCAGCCATTGACTAATATTGTTTGTTTTTATTTTATTTTTAATGCTATCTACATAATTATTGCTTTTAAATTTGCTTTTCAATGCTCATTGCATTAAATATGCTAATGTTATGTTTTTACTGGTGGCATGCTTCAGCGGTGCTGACAGTCCAGTCTCTGCAATAGTCATGGCAATGGTGGAGGTGATGACAGTGGGGTGGGTGGATTTTTTGAATTGGTATGTGACAAATCGTTTGAAATAGAAAGTCTTAAAAAAAAAATGAAACCTGATAAATCAGCTACCAGCCACATCCCTTAGCATCCAGGCCTTGTAACATGTTGGTTCCTGTTTCCTTGCTCTCATATCACAGCAGCATCACTTTGCCATCTCATCATTTAGCATTCTCTCTTTCTCTCCCTCTCTCTCTTTCTCTCTCTCCCTCTCTCTCTCTCTCTGTCTCTCTCCCCTACACGATCTGTTTATGTTGCTCAGACAATATGAATAAAGACCAAAGTAGCTTTACATCTTGCTTTCATTAGCATAACTGTTTTAAGTAAAGACATGGTATCGATGAATTATAGAATTGGCTGGTCCAGAAAACTAGTTGATGGGATGAGTTTGTGTTTCATGGAGCAGTTATTGTTCGTTTAACTCGGCTCCGTATGACCTTTGGGGGCCCATAAAAGATTTTGTTAAAAATTATGAGAAATAAATTGGTTATTCTCCTACATTACAGAAAATATTTTAGCAATTATTTTTTATACAATTCCTTGATAATAATTAATTATAAAAATAGGATTTTTTAAAAACCTCCAATGGCTATGAGGGTCCAGTTGTGTAAAATAGGGATCAAAGGGGTTTGTAGGCAAAAAATGACTGAGAAGCACTAGTTTACCTCAAGATTAACCCAGTTCAATTTGACCTATAACCAAAAGCTGTCCCTTTTTTTTTCCGCACTTTTGTTAAGGTGAAGTGTTTAGTGTGTGTGTGTGAGAGAGTACACTTTTCTTGACATCATGTGATGGTTATAAATGACCATCACCATCGTACAAATGAAGTTTGTTTTCAGTCTTCTATGAAAATGTGTCTGGCCAAAGGGGAAAATATTCTTTTCTTCTCTCGGCACAAAGGCCTGAAATTTTGATCGACCCAGTATGCAACTGGTACTTAATTTATCAACCTTGAAAGGATGAAAGGCAAAGTCGACCTCAGCAGAATTTGAACTCAGAACCTAAAGACAGACGAAATGCCGCTATGCATTTTGCCCGGCGTGCCAACGATTCTGTCAGCTCGCCACCTTAACAGCAATGTAGATATAATATTCTTCTCTTCCTTAGGCACAAGGCCCGAAATTTTGGGGCAGGGGGCCAGTCAATTAGATTGACCCCTGTACACAACTGGTTCTTAATTTATCAGCCTTGAAAGGATGAAATGCAAAGTTGACCTCAACGGAATTTGAACTTAGAACGTAAAGACAGACAAAATACCACTAAGAAATTTGTCCAGCGTCCTAACATTTCTGCCAGCTCGCCGCCTTCAAGTGGGGAAATATTACCTTGCCAGTAAACGGGTTGGTGACAGGAAAGGCATCTGACCCATGCAAGTGTGAGGGAAAGGAACATTGTAGAGACTGATAGAAGTAGTACCAAATGTAAAAATATCTAAGTACCGGGGTCGATTTGTTTGATGCATGTGTGTTGGGTGGGTGTGCATGTGGTGCCATGTGTGTGGGGCCATGTGAGTTTGTAGACGAGGAAAAAGTACTCAACACAGAATCAGTGTAAGTATTTATTACAGCGAGGTTATTTCATATTTGCCACTGGCTGATCTTGTAACTGGTTTCTGATAAGTGACTCATGATATTTATAACACTTTTTATGTGGTCAGTCATTGGATAAAAAATGGGTCATTCGAAAAAGAATAGAAAATGATATAAAACATATGACTTTGCACGTGTGTGTGTTTGTGAAAATAATGGAAAGAAAAGTGATAGTTTCCCTCCAACCATATTAGATACACTCACTTCCACACACAGGTACACAGTAATATTTGTTTTGTTTATTGTTTGACGGTATGGACACAATAAGACAATATGACTTGGACAATAATTGTGTAACTTTCAGTTTATTTATCTGTTTGCCTGTCTTTCATGCGTCTTGGTATCTTTCTATTTATTCAACTATCAACATTTGTTTGTCTCTCTCTCTCTCTCTCTCTCTCTCTCTCTCTCTCTCTTCATATATATATTTGTCTGTCTCTCTTTGTGTATCCATCTATTTATCTGTCTGTTTGTCAATTATTTCATCTATTTGCATATTCATTTAACCTTGCATCTCCCTCTCACATACACACTCACACTATTATCATCGTTTAACGTCCGTTTTCCATGCTAGCATGTGTTGGACGGTTCGACTGGGGTCTGGGAAGCCAGGAGGCTGTACCAGGCTCCAGTCTGATCTGCCAGTGTTTCTACAGCTGGATGCCGTTCCTAATGCTAACCATTCCAAGAGTGTAGTGGATACTTTTTATGTGCCACCAGCACAGAGGCCAGAGGAGGCTGGGAACGGCCACGATTGGTTGGTGCTTTTTACGTGCCACCAGCACGGAAGCCAGTCAAGGCAGTGCTGGTATCAGCGATGTTCAGATGGTGCTTTTTACGTGGGGATCACGGGATTGGCTATAAACCTCTCAATGCGCTGAAAGATAGACACCAAAAGATACTATTACCACCTTAAAATCTCCAAGGATAACACACTGGGTTGAGCAAGACACTATTTCATACTGATTTTTATCCTATATATATATATATATATATATATATATGTATATATATATATATAGTCCAGCCCATGTCAGCATGGAAAGCAGATGTTAAACACTGATATATCATCGTTTAACGTCCGCTTTCCATGCTAGCATGGGTTGGACGATTTGACTGAGGACTGGTGAAACCGGATGGCAACACCAGGCTCCAATCTAAATTTGGCAGAGTTTCTACAGCTGGATGCCCTTCCTAACGCCAACCACTCAGATATATATATATATATATACATACATAACCACCTGGCACTCCAGTTATGATGACGAGTGTTCCAGTTGCTTGAATCAGCAGAGAAGCCTGCTTGTGAAATTAATGTGCAAGTGGCTGAGCACTCCACAAACACATAGTTCTTGGGGAGATTCAGTGTGACATGGCTGGGCCTTTGAAATACAGGCACAACAGAAGCAGGAGGAAAGAGTGAGAGAAAGTTGTGGTGAAAGAGTACAGCAGGGTTTGCCACCACCCCCTGCCAGTGCTTCGTGGAGCTTTAGGTGTTTTCGCTCAAACACTCACAATGCCCGGTCTGGGAATTGAAACTGTGATCCTATGACCGTGAGTCCACTACCCTAACCACTGGGCCATTGCGCCTCCACACACACACACACCCACAAATGTATGGCTGTATGATTAAGTGTACTTTGCAACTAAATAGTTTCAGGTTCAGTCTCGCTGTGGAACTTAGGGCAAATGGCTTTTATTACGACCTTGGGTCAGCCTGTACCTTCTGAGTGAAATTTTATAAATGGAAACTGTACAGAAGCTTGTAGTATGTGTTTATATTTATATCCTGTAACTTGCAGATATGCAAGTTATGGGATACAAACATAGGAAGGAAAAAATCAATAAGTGCATGATTTAAATATGAACTAAGCTCAATATGATCTCCTAAACGGTTGAAGGAAATTGATTTGATATTGATCATCATCATTTAACGTCCACCTTCCATGCTGGCATGGGTTGGCTGGTTTGACAGGAGCTGGTAAGGCTGGGAGTCGCACAAGGCTCCAATGTCTGTTCTGACATGGTTTTCATGACTGGATGTCCTTGCTAACAGCAACCACTTTACAGAGTCTACTGGATGCTTTCTATGTGGCACTAGTACCAGTACTTTTTGACTAATATTGGGACTAAAGACCCTGACAGTATTAAGGCAGCGAGCTGGCAGAGTGGCTAGCACGCCAGGCGAAATGCTTAGCGGTATTTCGTCTGCCTCTATGTTCTGAGTTCAAATTCCACCGAGGTCGACTTTGCCTTTCATCCTTTCGGGGTCGATAAATTAAGTACCAGTTACGCACTGGGGGCAATGCAATCGACTTAATCCTTTTGTCTGTCCTTGTTTGTCCCCTCTGTGTTTAGCCCCTTGTGGGCAATAAAGAAATAAGTATTAAGTCTTTTTGAAGCTACCTAAAATGCCTAAGCATTTTAGAGAATAAGGCAAAAATATCTTCTAGCTCACAAACCCCTGCTCCATCATAACTACCCATAAATACTTCTTCATCCTTGATGAGCTATTATTCTATAAAGGTAAAGTGATGGCTTACTCTTTTACTTGTTTCAGTCATTTGACTGTGGCCATGCTGGAGCACCACCTTTAGTCGAGCAAATCGACCCCAGGACTTATTCTTTGGAAGCCTAGTACTTATTCTATTGGTCTCTTTTGCCAAACCGCTAAGTTACGGGGACGTAAACACACGACCATCGGTTGTCAAGTGATGTGGGGGGACAAACACACACACATATATGTATACATATATATGACGGGCTTCTTTCAGCTTCTATCTACCAAATCCACTCGCAAGGCTTTGGTCGGCCTGAGGCTATTGTAGAAGACACTTGCCCAAGGTGCTGTGCAGTGGGACTGAACCCGGAACCATGTGGTTGGTAAGGAAGCTACTTACCACACAGCCACTCCTACGGCTTGTATAATTTTTCAATGAATGATCCTAAAATAAATTAGCAATTTTTTACCTATTCCACTTTTTGTAGGGTTAATTAGCTTATATATGGGATAAGCTAAAATGTTTATCCATATGGTATGTCAAGGTTATGTGAGAGTTGCCACTCAGATGTTCAACACAGTCATCTGTCTTAAGGTGGGCTGCTGCTAGTATATGTGTTTCTACATTGATATGTTACAATATGTATTTTTTTATATATATATATAGCTTTTTTGTTACATTATTTGAAAGACATTAATGTATGTAGGAATGTCAGTTTTACACACCCACATCCTGGGGCTGAAACCATTTGGAATATAACATATTCGGTGCTAACGCTGATTTTTTTATTAAAATTGTCAGTCTTACGAGATGTTTTGTTGAACTCGGCTTTAATAAAAGTGTGCGCGTGTGTGTGTGTGTGTGTGTGTGTGTAGATATGCATGTATTTGTATCTGTGTGGACTCCACATGCTACAGTACAGACAACTCATCTTGGTAGGTGAGTAACACTGTATAAGAACTGCAGAGAACCTTCTGTAATGCTGGTGGCACAATAAAATGCTGTAAGGCATACGCAAGAACAACATTGGCTGGTTTTCTGTGGTGCTTTGTCTGCCAAATGCCAATGACCGCAATCAGTAATGGGATTCTGTGAGATTCTGTCCAACCTCTGCTAGCATGAAAGAAAAGTGTAAAATACTGATAACAGGTGCAGGTGTGGCTGTGTGGTAAGAAGCTTGCTTCCTTGCCATATGATTCTGGCTTCAGTCTCGTTGCATAGCACCTTGGGCAAATGTCTTTACTATAGCCTCATGCCAACCAAAGCCATGAGTGAATTATGTGTGTGTGTATGTATATAGTGTTTTTGCTTATTTCTGTCCCCTGCCACTGCTTGACAACTGATGTTGGTTTGTTTACGTCCTCTTGGCAGTTTGCGAAAGAGACTGATTAATTGAATAAGTACCAGGCTTCAAAAAAGAACTACTGGGGGGGGGGGGTCAATTTATTCGGCTAAAGGATTCCTCAAGGTGCTGCCCCAGCATGGCCACAGTCGAATGACTAAAACAAAGGTTAAAAGATAATAAAAAAAAAAAAAAAGGTGATGTGTCTATAATTTTTGATGCCATTAACCAGTTAAATGCTAAATCAAAATCTCGTTTGTGGATAATATCAATGAAGTCCAATGCACCTTGCAGAGCATGTATGCACACGCACGCGCGCACATGCATGCACACACACTTTCTCATCCCTCCCTCCAGTTTTTCTCTCATTTTTGTATTTCCCTTTTTTTTCCTTCCCTCTCCCCCCCTTTGTTTTTCTCTCCTTTCTCAAGTTTTTTTTTCTCTCCCTCACCTTTCAGCTATCTCTCTCTCTCTCTACTTCTGCCTTTCTCCTTTCTCTCTCTTTCTTTCCTTCTCTCTCTCTCTCCTCCTCCTATCCTTTCTCTTTCCATCTTTACTGTTTCTCATATTTTCCTCTCTTCTATAATTTCTCTATCTCGATCTCTCCCTCCCGCTTTTCTCTCTCTTTCTCACTCTCTACTTCTCTTCTGCCTTTCCCCTTTCTCTCTCCCCTCCATCTTTTCTCTTTCCATCTCTACTTTTTCTCTTATTTTCCCCCTTTTCTGTAATTTCTGTCTCTTCTTCTATCTCTTTTCTTCTATCTCTATCTCTCCATCCCTCTTTATCTCTCCCTCCCTCTTTTCTCTCTTCATCTCTTTCTCTCTCTTTCTCACTCTCTACTTCTCTTCTGCCTTCCCCTTTCTCTCTCCCCTCCATCTTTTCTCTTTCCATCTCTACTTTTTCTCTTATTTTCCCCCTTTTCTGTAATTTCTGTCTCTTCTTCTATCTCTTTTCTTCTATCTCTATCTCTCCATCCCTCTTTATCTCTCCCTCCCTCTTTTCTCTCTTCATCTCTTTCTCTCTCTTTCTCACTCTCTACTTCTCTTCTGCCTTCCCCTTTCTCTCTCCCCTCCATCTTTTCTCTTTCCATCTCTACTTTTTCTCTTATTTTCCCCCTTTTCTGTAATTTCTGTCTCTTCTTCTATCTCTTTTCTTCTATCTCTATCTTTCCATCCCTCTTTATCTCTCCCTCCTTCTTTTCTCTCTTCATCTCTTTCTCTCTCTTTCTCACTCTCTACTTCTCTTCTGCCTTTCCCCTTTCTCTCTCCCCTCCATCTTTTCTCTTTCCATCTCTACTTTTTCTCTTATTTTCCCCCTTTTCTGTAATTTCTGTCTCTTCTTCTATCTCTTTTCTTCTATCTCTATCTCTCCCTCCCTCTTTTCTCTCTTCATCTCTTTCTCTCTCTTTCTCACTCTCTACTTCTCTTCTGCCTTTCTCCTTTCTCTCTCTTTCCTTCTCTCTCCCCTCCATCTTTTCTCTTTCCATCTCTACTCTTTCTCTTATTTTCCCCCTTTTCTGTAATTTCTGTCTCTTCTTCTGTCTCTATCTCTCCATCCCTCTTTATCTCTCTCTTCTCTTTTCTCTCTTCATCCCTTTCTCTCTTCATCCCTTTCTGTCGTTTTCTCTCTTCTTCCTCTTTCTCTCTTATTTCTTTTTTTCCTTTTTCCTTCAGCCATTTCTATAGACTTTGTGTCTTTTCTCTTTCCAATATAAATACTTAACAACCGTAAAACTATAAATAGCCACAGAAATCTGCTTGCTGCCTCAGTTAATTTGATTGACAATAGGTTCCAAGTTGTCTTAGTTGAATGATTACTGGTAGGAAAAGCCATCTAGGTGTGAAAACAGTCGCTCGAACAATGAGCAGATTTCCATATTCTTAAAACTATCCCACCTTGAATGGGAGGAAAAAATGAATAAATAAATATGAATAAATGTGCAAACAGAAACAAGATACAATCAAAATTTTTATTAGAGAGTTTATCTGTGATTAAGACTGCTTCCCAACCACATGGTTCCAGGTTCAGTCTCACTGTGGCACCTTGGGCAAGTGTCTTCTACTATAGCCTCGGGCCGACCAAAGCTTTGTGAGTGGATTTGGTAGATGGAAACTAAAAGAAGCCCGTGTGTGTGTGTGTGCACCTTTTTACCTTTTACTTGTTTGTCATTAGACTGCGGCCATGCTGGAGCACCACCTTGGAGAATTTTTAGTCGAATGAATTGATCCCAGTCTTTTTTATTTTTTTATTTTTTATTTTTAAGTTTAGTATATATTCTATTGGTCTTTTTTGCTGAACTGCTAAGTTATGGGGGTGTAAACACTCCAACACTTGTTGTTGTCAAATGGTGATGTGGGACAAACACACGCACACACACACACACACACACACACACACACACATGCATGATGGGCTTCAATCAGTTTCCATCTACCAAATCCACTCACAAAGCTTTGGTTGGTTTGAGACTATTGTAGAAGCCACTTGCCCATGGTGTAGTAGGACTGAACCCAGAACAATGCGGTTGGTAAGCAAGCTTCTTATCTCACACTGTGGATCTTGAAGCAGATAAAGCTACAAGTAATAGCATGTAAATGGGTTAAAACCATACTGACTTTCTTTCGAGTGTTGGGCCTCACAAAGGCAACGACTGAGACCTTTGGCATTATGTCGTGCTTGAGAAGAGGCCCCAGCAAGCGGAGCAAAACCACAGACGTGGTCGATACTGGTTTCACACAAATTGGCACGTAAATGCACCCTGGTGTCACACAAATGGTACCCATGCCAGTGGCACGTAAAAGCACCCATTACACTCTCAGAGTGGTTGGCGTTAAGAAGGACATCTAGCCATAGAAAACCATGCCAAATCAGACTGGATCCTGGCACAGCCTTCCAGCATACCAGCCCAGTCAAATCATGCAACCCATGCCGGCATGGACAATGGACGTTAAATGATGATGATGATGATGTGAGAAAATGTCTGGGTATGAGGAAATATTAACTTGCTTGGAAACCAGGAAGGGCTTCTG
Source organism: Octopus bimaculoides (assembly GCF_046866305.1). Taxonomy (NCBI): domain Eukaryota; kingdom Metazoa; phylum Mollusca; class Cephalopoda; order Octopoda; family Octopodidae; genus Octopus; species Octopus bimaculoides. Next base: position 2,603,859 of record NC_142928.1, on the reverse strand, counting down.
GTCATGGAAAATCTGCCTAAATGAACTCTTTCTGACCCATGTAAGCATGGAAAAGTGGATGTTAAAGGATGATAATGGTGAGCCTGGGTGACCATATTTACCCTGCTTGATTTGGGGGGTTCCATCTGATTGTAACTTCTTGCCAGACTTTTGATGACCTTTGTAAGAGGTCACTTGGTATACTTTCCTTCTGAATGTCTTCTTTGCTGCAGCTGGGCTTGCTTTGAGGGAAATTTGGCTGCTGTTTCTGGCTGTTGAGGAACCGTGTAGAGTCTTTCTGGTTGGCTTATAAGGGATTTATACATAACTTTAGAGTAAAACAGTTGAAATATAGACAGAGTACAGAAAGATCTTGAATGAAGCTTTCATCAGATATTGCCAGTTAATATCAATAATTTACCCTATAAATGTTGTCTGTCTTTATCTTGCTTGATTTGGAGATATTCAGTTAATGGTTTATGATCTATTTATTGGGAAAGAAGATTGATTTTTAAATATCAGATAGTGTCCTTGCTTATTGAACAGTTTCATGTTTAGTTTAAAGAACATTATACATATCTTTGTATCAACACCCATTACATGATGCTTAGCTCTCTCTCTCTCTCTTTCTCTCTCTCTTTCTCTCTCTTTCTCTCTCTCTCTCTTTCTCTCTCTCTCTCTCTCTCTCTCTCTCTCTCTCTCTCTCTCTCTCTCTCTCAGTGTATATTGTATTTGTTTAACATCTGCTTTTCCATACTTCCATATATTAAACAGAGTTATTTGAGGCAGCATTTTATAGCCTGATGCTCTGCCTGCTGTCAAATATTTAATCATCATCATCATAGATGCAGTATGACTAAATGGTTAAGCATTACACTTTGCAACCACAATGTCCCCAGTTCAATCCCACTGCATGGCATCTTGGTCAAATGTCATTTTCTACAGTCTTGAGTCGACCCACATCCTACGAATGAAACTGGGTAGACGGAAACTGTAAAGAATCTCGTAAGGCTGATTGTACTTGGAATTCAAAAGGTGTCTGGCTGATTCTACCTGAAAATTACATCCAGGTTACACGTGTCTGTGGAATACTCTGCCAGTTAGAGGCTAATTCAGGAGCAGGTACTTTAGTTGATCAAACAACTGAATCCTCATTGTTAAATGATGGAGAGCCATTTGTGTCATCGTCATTCTTCTGTTTGCCCTTCCATGTTGACACGAGTCAGATGGGTCATGACTGATTGAGTTGCATTTTATTCAGACTTCCTGTTCTAGAGAGGTCAGAGGTCAGCATTTCACTTGTATGTTTCACTTTGGCTTACTTTCTATGGTTGGATGCCCTTCCTAATAATTAACCCTCAACAAATGGTGGATAGTGTCTTCATCATCATCATCATCATCATCATTAGGTGTCATCTACTCATAGTAGTCTTAATACCAAGGATCTCTTTTTTGGGGTCTTTTCTCTGCTATTTTTACACGATTACCCTATGATATTTTAGTCCAGTCCTTGAGGTCACCAAATCAGTTTGTTCTTGGATATTTACCATTTGTAAATATGTCTTTCTGTATTCTTACTGTGACCAAAATACTTTGATTTCCATTTTTTAATAGATGAAAGTTTACCAATTGTAGTACTTCATTAGTTTTATGTTTTGTCCAAGATATTCTTAAGATTGTTCTTTATGTCCACACATCAAAAGCTTCTAGTTTCTCAGATTCTAATTCTCATCAGTGTCCATGTTTCTTCATCATATAATAGCATGGACCACATCTAACATTTACAGAGAAAAGGCAAATATATAAAAGCATTATTACTGTTAAAAACAGTAATCATGAGGTGGTTAGCAAGACTTCTACCTAAACAGGTATAATGTGAAATATTTGACATAATTAATATTTTAGAAATAGATGTTACTATCTCCAACTGATGATTGCAAAGCATGTTTTCTCATGCATAGCATGAAATCAATTGATATTGGGGTATGTAAACTATCTTCAAGTTCCATCCTGAGGGTAGGCCTATTTCTTAAAATATTCATTGCATTGCTCGAGTGTGTATTTATCGTTCGTTTTGGTGGTTTTTGAAGCTTTGGAAGCAGTATTTTTATCCTTCTTTTATTCAAAGATTTACAGAGACTTTCTTTCTTTTTCCTTCCTGTTTCCACATGTATATTGGTAAGATGCTTGCTTCCCAACCCCATGCTTCCAGATTTAGTTCCCCTGTCAATCATAACTCCTTTTCCCTTGTAGCAGTTGACAACTCTATTGTTACTGCTGTCATTAGGTATAACAATACATCCCTTTGCTACCTGCTGGTCTGTGGAATATGGACCTGCTGCTTTCCTTGTCTTCACAGTTTTAATGGCCACTTTAATTAAAGAACTGTTCATTTCAACAGCTGGTCTTTTACTCCTCGTCCATTGTTCATGCTGGCCTGGGTTGAACGGTTTGACCAATGCTGGAAGGCTGCGCCAGACTCCAGTCTGAGTTGGAATGATTTTCTACAGCTGGATGCCCTTCCTAACACCAACCACTTTACAGAGTGTAATGGGTGCTTTTACGTGCCACCAGCATGGGTGCCATTTGCATGACCCCAATATCTGCCATGACTGCAATTTTGCTTAGCTTGATGGGTCTTCTTCTCAAATGCTAAAGGTCTCGGTCATTGCCTCCATTAGGCCTAACACTTGAAAGGAACTCAGCCACCATGCCTCCGTGAGGCCCGATGCTTATCATCACTTAAAAGGGGGCTGGCATCAACAACGATAGGATGGTGCTTTTTACGTGCCACCAGCACGGGGACCACAACTACAATTTCCATTTGATTGTGATTTGATTTCATTTTGATGCTGGTGTATAGTCTTCTATTGTAAGCATAGCCACAGTCCAATGACTGAAACAATATATTGTCTTCTGTTGTAAGCAACAATAAAGTGACACCAGTAACACATTCTTTGTGTTATTATTTTAACACACACAAAAGTAAATGTTAAAATCAAATAATGACGATTGCTTTTATAGAATAATCTTATTTTCATTTATTTATGTACAAATTAGTTTTTTTTTTAATTATATATTTGTTGCTTTTGAGAAACCTTCAACTGGCAAATTAAAGATTTAATGAATTCCAGCCATGGCCATCCTGACTTTTTATTTTTTTATTTGGACACAATATCAAGGGCTGCAATATTCAATGTGTCCTTCATTTTTTTAAAGACAGCTGGGTGTGATATGAGTGAAATTTGGCTGCTATTTTTAATAGATTGTCCAACCACAAAGGGTCCTTTGCTGATCGTTTTGTTTCTTTTTTAATTGGCATCCTTGCTGTCAAGTAATGTCATTGTTTTAGCTCTCTTAATGTTTAATTACATGTAATTAAGACAAATTTTACAATAACTAGGAAGCTACTTCCTCATTGCTGTTAAATTGCATGCACACACACACACACACATGCACGTGTGTGTGTGTGTTAGCTGGTTGGTTATTGCTATCCTCAGTCGGTGAGATTGATGTACTTGATGTTGTGTGTGAACATGTGTGGCCTAGCTTTGTCTTTTGCTTGTTTCGTCCATTGGACCGCGGCCATGCTGGGGCACCACCTTGAAGTATTTTAGCCAAATAAATTGATCCGAGTACTTAGATTTTTTTAAAACCTGGTACTTGACTCATTTCTCTCTCTTTTGCCAAACAGTTAAGTTACAGGGACATAAACACACTGACACCAGTTGTCAAGTGGTAGTGGGTCTCTCTCTCACACACACACACACACACACACACACACACACACACACACACACACACACACACACAGATGTTGATATATATCTATATGACAGGCTTCTTTCAGTTTCAGTCTACCAAATCCACTTGCAAGACTTTGGTTCGTCTGAGGCTATAGTAGAAGACACTTGTCCAAGGTGGGACTGAACCAAGAACCATGCAGTTGGGAAGCAAACTTCTTACCACACAGCCACGTGTGTGCCTTATTAATCACATGCATTAATAAGATTTTTGGTTTATTGGTGCTCACTTATAAAACTCGGTGAAGTCATTGACTGTCAAGAATTGCAACTATCTGTTTGAGACTCATGGTTATTAAGCTGCCTTAGTAAATAAAATAAAATAAATTTTGGCTGAAAAACAACTAAAACAAAGCAAAACTAAACAAAAGAAGGAAAGTTTGTTCTCTCAAATTCCAATTGGAACTTAAATAGAAATTATAAACATTTGTTTTTGTTACAAGAATTACAATTAGTAATCCAGGCATCCATGCCCTAAACTGTTTCTTCTTTTCTATCTCGGTGCTTGTTAACTGATTTGTGTTGGCTTGCAATGACTCTAAACTTTGCTACTCAAGTATTGCACAACAATGAAGACATTTATTGATTGGTTAAAAGAATGAATCTAAGAAGGAGCTTTTGTTTCAACCTAGTTTCTGACCTGTCTACTTAACAGCCATTTTTATCAACAAGATAAAGAATTTGTAGCAAACCAGAAAATAATTTTCAATTTTAGGAACGCTGAAATACTTGGCTGGAATTACAGAAATAGATTTGTTTAGAATTAACTCAGTAATTCCATTATTTGTCCCCATATTTCTGTTGAAATATACTGCCTTTGTTTCAGTTAGTTTTAAAAATACTGAAAAAATTTAGTAAACTTTGTCATTATTAAGCTGATGTTTGGGCTGTAGATTAACTTGCAATTTTGGTGGAAAGCCTTAATTTCGATTATTTTAACCCTCTCAGACTTGGGCCCCCTGTGTCTAAATTTATCTTCTCAGACTTGGGCTCCTGAGCAAAAAAAAAAAAAATATTTGCATATACGGCTCAAGAGTAACAATTGCAGGCAAACTAATGAACAGAATCACAAAAGACATTCAGGAAAATAACAATAATAAGCCTGTCCCTTAACCCTTTCGTTACTGTATTTCTGTTGAGATGCTCTGTGTTTCTTTCAATTAATTTTGAATACAACAAAGAATTTAGTAAAATAACTTAGTTCTCATTCAGCTAGTGTTAGGAACATAAATTGTGACTAAGGTTTGGTGGAAGATTTTAATTCAAAACTTATGAAAACAAGATATTTGTACTACAGAGCCAGAACTGGTTTCAGCCAGGTTGGTATCAAAAGGGTTAAGAATTGTTTCTCTATTATATATCTTAACCCTTTTGTTACCATATTTCTGTTGAGATGTTCTGTTTCTTTCAATTATTTTAAATATAACAAAGAATTTAGTAAAATAACTTGGTTATCATTCAGCTAGTGTTAGGAACATAAATTGTGACTAAGGTTTGGTGGAAGATTTTAATTTAAAACTCATGAAAACAAGACATTTGTACTCAGAGCCAGAACTGGTTTCAGCCGGGTTGGTAACGAAAGGCTTAATGACCATATTTGTTTAACTGAATTGCTACTTTCCTCATCACTTTCACCAGTTTCATTGTGTGAGTGTAAACTTTTCCCAAAGAATATCATCAATAATTTCCTCAACTGCGAAGAGCCTAAGCCTTGCTCGTTTACAAGATGAAGTTCTTGGTTCATCACATGTTCCTTTCATTGTAAACTCAACCATATACCAGTTGTAAAACTTGATTATATAAAAGTGTTAACCCACTTTTTTTTTCCCTTAGTATATTTCTTTCACAAGGTGTTAAGTTTTACTACAAATACGTTTTGTTCATTTTCTTTTATGTAAAAAATCTCCAAATCGTCCAACCCATGCCAGCATGGAAGGCAGACGTTAAACAATGATGATGATGAGGTTATAGTGCTTGTGACTTGGTTATCATCGTCTTCGCTTTAACACCCAATTTTCAATGTTTGCATGTGTTGGATGGAGTTTATCGAGGTAGACTTTCTATGGCTGGGATGACCTTACTGTCACCAACCCTCGCCTGTTTCCTAGTAAGGTAATATTTACTTGTGGCCAAACATATTTTTGCAAAATATTGGAAATGACTGACACTGCTTGATTGTGAAACTCATTTACAACTAATATACATTACAATTATTAAGAGACACACATACACTCACTCATTCTCACACACACACACACACAATGATTTTCTTTGTTTCCCCCCTACCAAATCCACTCACAAGGCTTTTGGTCAGTCCAGGTTTTAGTAGACACTTCACCAGGGAGCCATGTAGTGGAACTGGTTCCGAAACCATATGGTTGAGAAACAAACCTCTTAACAACACTGCTTCACTTACATCTATCATCATCATCATCGTCATTATTTACTGTCCATTTTCCATGCTGAGTGCCACCTGACTGGCTCCCCAGGGCGGTGGTACGTAAAAAGCACCATCCAAACGTAGTCGATGCCAGTGCCCCCTGACTGGCTCCTGTGCTGTGCCACGTAAAAGGCACCATCCCTATGTGGTCAATGCCAGTGTTGCTCGACTGGCTCTCATGCTGGTGGCACATAAAAAGCACCCACTTCACTCTTGGAGTGGTTGGTGTTAGGAAGGGCATCCAGCTGTAGAAACCTTCCCAGATCATATTGGAGCCTGGTGCAGCCTACTGGCTTGCCAGTCCTCAGTCAAGCTGTCTAACCCATGCCAGCATGGAAAGCAGACATTAAATGATGATGATGATGATGATGAATAAGCAGGAGTTGGATGATTTGACAGGAGCTGGCAAACGAGAGAGCTGCACCAGGCTCCTCATGCCAACCACTTTACAGAGTGTTCTGGATGCTTTTTACATGGTACCAGCATAGATACTTTTTATGTGGCACCAACACTATTGGGATATCCAAGTAGCTTGCAAGCCAAAGGCCTCTCAATTCTGTGAGGGGGTGAAACCAAGAGAAGTGACTTGTGTGCCAGTTTACTAAACTGTCATGTCCCCATTGAAGGGTGTTTTCCAGGTTTTCATTCATCTAAGTAGTGCTTGACTGGCTTGGATGCCAAGTCCTCTCATCATACAAGTAGTGCATAACTAAACTATTTGTGGTGGGATTTTTATGTACAAGAGATCCTCATCATTGTTTAATGTCCACTTTCCATGCTGGCATGGGTTGGACGGTTCAACAGAGAACTGGCAAATTGGGGGGTTCTTTTTTAACAGACCGTCTCATCACTTGATGCATACCTTTGTCATCTCCTTTCTGAGGTTCACCCGACTGAAACCAGCTTTGAAATGCTGAAGTTAATCCTTTTCATTATAGGCACAAGGCCTGAAATTTGGTGTGGTGGTGGTGGGGGTAGTTGATTACAATGACCTCAGGATTTGAACTCAGAATATGAAGAAGAATGGAATACTACGAAGCATATTGTCTGGCATGCTAATGATTCCACCATTTTGCTTCCTTAATAATGGCAGTAATGAGAATGATAATAATAATGAGTGACGTATTATAGCCGTCATATAACTAACATTTATCACTCATTGATGTAATGTGAACGTAAACTTCTTTTGGAAGCATGCAGATTTTCTGTCCCATTCACACACACACACACTGTCACATGTGCACCCTATCACTCACTCACCTCGGCATACCTAGGCATCCATACTCATCTTTGTATTTTCATGTGCGAGCACACACACACACTTTCTCTCTCTCTCTCTCTCTCTCATATATTCTAGCAGACCACATTTTCATATACACCCACTCAATACACATATGACGTACATGCTTCTGAATGAAACTCTGCATAATTTTCTCGCACAGAATCTAAGTAGCAGCCATATCGCATCCGAGAGTATAAACTTAGATCTGTTGGCTAACAATTTCCCACGTGACTGGGAGATAGTCTTAAGCTCTATGTAACTATAGCAAGACTGCTAAACCTACTCTGTTTGATCTTGATGAAATCTTTGGCAAAATGTAGAAGAGCAATCTCGTCAAACTTGTTTTCTGTGAGTTATGGCTGTAATTTATTTTGATTAATGATTAGAATATATATATATATATATATTTGTTCATGTGACAGCTGTACCTTTCTCAGTCTCTACCTCCCCGCCGTCCCCCCACTTCCACACTATCTCTCTGATATTCAATGATCTTCTCTCGCTTTCCTATTTAACTAACAGAACCCTATTATCATTAATCTTTATTCCCTTAAATCCAATAATCTGTGCCTTACTAAAGGCTGTAGCAGTCGTAAACACATTTCTTCTTTCAATCCGTGACGGTCTTCACCATTTTCTCCAATAGCAATCCAGCAATTTGGCAATGTTTAAAAGCATCGAAGCCGTTTCTTGTTACAAATATCTATTCTGCTGTAGGCACAAGAAGTGTTGGGAAAAGGGGCCAGCCACTGCCTTTGATCCCAGTTTGTAACTGGGTACTTTATTTTATCAACCCCAGAAGAATTCAAGGCAAAGTCAAGCTTGGCGGCATTTGAACACAGAATGTAAAGATATGTAAAAATACAGAACGGACAAAAATACTTGTCTTGTGTGCTAACATTTCAACCAGCTCACCATTTTATCTACTATAATAATACTCTTGTGTTTTTCTCCGTCAGAACATATGAATGAGAAAGGAAGGGGGTGATTGCAAACTTGTTAGTGGGATGATGGAAATTCTGTGGTGAAGAAAAAAAAATCAAACAGCGTTTCGACTCTGTGTGTGTGCGTGCGTGCAATGGAAGTAGGATGGTGAGCACTCAATGCTGAAAAAAAAAATCAAACAGCATTTTAACTCTGAGAATATGTGTGTGTATGTAAAAGGGAGTCGTGTGAATGTTTGTGTGTGTGTTCAATGGAAAAAAAAGAAGTAAAGCAACTGAAAGTGTGTTTTGAATAGATCAGCTCCCCCCCCCCCTTTCTTGCCCAAAATTCACAGCCTGACAGTTCTACCCTCTTGTCCCCTAATGGTTATGCTTCATTTCTGAAAGATGTTTTATTATCTAACAAGTATAACAAGTAATTGTCATGAGTTTTGTTTAAAATATGTAATTATATTTATTTGCTTTTGTTTGTTTTGTTTTTTTATCAGGTGCATTGATAGGTGGTTTGAAGTGAATCGTTCCTGCCCAGAGCACCCCTCTGATTGAGAATTTTATTGGAGACTGTATGGACATTTTTTACTGAAGCCATGATGTTCTTGGGTAAAGGAAAGAAATGGGGGGCAAGGGTTGTGGGTTTTGATGTGATGGGTTGGTTAAGAAAGAAGAGAAAAATTGATTGCTGGACTGCCAAACAGGACATCTGCCATGGGGCTTTCTGCAGTAGTGATATGTGCTTGATTGAAATATTGGTAGAAGCAGATTATTACAACTATGAGAATTTGTAAACATTTTTGAAGATAAATAACTGCATCTACTGAAATATGCAAAAAAAAAAAAAAAGAAAGAAAAAAGGGGGAAAAAAAAAATGAGAAAAATGTATTTTTTTTTCTTCTGTTCAACCAACTGATGGTTGTGAACTATATGTGTTCACTCAAACTTTTTTTTTTTTTTTTAAAGATGGGTGAACTTTGGGCTGTGAGGAAGAAGTTGAAATGGAAGAAGGCTAAAGGCTACCATGGCAGAGCAAACATTGGTGGCCTTTCAGCTGAATTCTGTGTCTGGTGATCCAGTAGATCATCACATTGCTGTATTTATGGACAATTATTTCAAATATCAATAAAACTTTTCTATGAATATAATGCTTGCAAACGGGAGATTGTCGTCAAAATATTTGCTGAAATAAGTGCTATTTTTGTATGTGAATATATATGCTGACTATGACCATGGAATGTAAAGTGTTCTTTGTTACTTATCGAATTCTTCTGTGAGCTGTGTCATTCTATGGTCGATCTGCAGTCCAGCTCTGAAACAGCTGGTTTTTCTTATGTCACTTCTAATGATTGGTTTTACATGACAACACACTGATGAATCACATCAGTTGGATCATGTAGATTTAGAAAGAAATTGATGTTCTCTCTGCCCAGCCTTTTATAAATATTATTATTATTATTACCATTATTATTATTATTATTATTATTATTATTATTATTATCATCAGCATTATAATTATTATTATTATTATTTTGATTTTTTGTTTGTTTTGCAGGACTTGTATGCATTCAGATATATCTTGATATGTTTGTAGATAACTATGCCAATGGTTCTTACGAAGTTAAAAAGTCTATTGTGATGTTGATTCTTATATTGGCAGGGCTTCATAACGTTTTGGATTCTGTTAGTGCAACAAAAAAAAAAAAAAAAAAAACCAAAAATACAAACAAAAAGAACTAAAGCATATTTTAATCAATAGTTCAGATGAATGTTAAACGACATTTATAGATAGAAGAAACTTAGAATAGTTAAATATTGTACTTAATTAATTTGCCTCGTTAAGTAAAAAGAAAAAAAATGCAAAACGAAAACAAACAAAAGGTCTTAGACTTGCAAACGTTCAGTATAAAGATATCTATTGACTAAGGGCCTAGTATTATGATTTTTCTCTCCATGCATTGAATGAAATGAAATATCTTCAGTTTTAGAATCAGTTAATGTAAATTAATGCATGATGTCAAGATATTTGCAATTTTAGAATCTAGTGCTTTGACAAAACGTCCCTCTTTTTTGAGATATTTAGAGGCGATCCTTGCAAACCAGCAGCATCAAGGTCAGTTTTGTGAAGGACTTAAATTGTTACTTTTCACAAACGACTTTGATTTCTTTTAGCTTTAACTTCAGCATTTTCTGGGGGTTTTTTTTTAAATTTTTTTTTTTAAAGATTTCCCCAAATCAAATTAAAACTCAAATACCTGAATGATCACCTAATTAATGATTATTATTATTATTATTATTATTATTATTTATTTATCTATTTATTTTAATCTCTGTATCAGACAAATGAGTTCTCTTCTTGTAGGAATACTTACAAACGCTTGAGTATTTCCCTAAAGCACTTTGATGTTTTTGTACTTTTTCAAAGATTGTGTGTGTTATTGATGATGATGATGATGATGTTGATGATGGTGTTGGTGGTGGTGAGTTGTTCTAGTCAATTCAGACTACGGCCCATGACAGTAAGTAATCTATCAGTGATAACCCACAAACTAGGCACGCATGGCTCAGTGAGAAATTGACTATGTAGCCGTAGCTGTCCTGTGTGTATAATATATATGTATAATTATATATATATATATATATATATATATATATATATAAAGGATGGTTCCCTGGAATATATGTGTTCACACACAAACACAACGATATGTTGAAAATATCACATTTTAACCTTAGGTTATAACTGCAAATTCTCCTGTCATAATATTCTAGCTGAAATTTAGTTAAACTTTATTTATTTGTTATATACTCTTCTACTTCCACAAAAGCTGAGCATTGTGAAGTTTCCTACACATTGTTGTAAACAAGTTGCTTGCTGCTGCTGCTGAAGTTGGATAGAATGGCTAAGTTCTATTCCAGACCAAATGTTCATATAGGTTCATCTAATTTGATATGTATTTGTTAGATACTTTGGGTTCTTAGGACCACTCAATCTCTCTTTTTTTTTTTTTTTTTTTTCCCCTCTTATTTTTCTTCCTTTTTTTTTTTTAAACTTTCTTTTCCTTCTTCTTTCAATCTGCATATTGCAGATATATAAGAAAAAAAAAAAAATTAAATTGGCACTTTGGGTATTGGAAACCGATTCTTGTCTAACCATTTTCTGTCCACATATTGTAGAACAGAAGTTCTGGCTAAGAATGGCACCAGAGCTATTGTAAAGGTTTCATAACAAATAAACATAACTATTTTACTATTTGTCTAGTTGTCTTTCCCCTGCCCCTGACCTTTTCAAGATTCCTCCCAGGTCACTTTTTATTTTGTTTCAGGCATTAGACTGTGGTCATGCTGGGGCACTGCCTTCAAGGATTTGTCAGATGAATCGGGGCCACTGTACTTTTTTTTTTTTTTTAAGCCTGGTATTTACTCTATTGGTTTCTTTTGCAAAACCGCTAAGTTGTGGGGATGTAAACACACCAGCACTGGTTGTCAAGCAGTAGTGGGAGGCACAGACACGTGTGTGTGTGTGTGTGTGTGTGTGTGTGTGTGTGTGTGTGTGTGTGTGTGTGTGTGTGTGTGTGTGTGTGTGTGTGTGTGTGTGTGTGTGTGTGTGTGTGTGTGTGTGTATTTCGGTTTTGGATTTGGTTTGCAAGATTCTTTATGTGAGTTCATGTGTTGAAGCATATTCTGTTGTGTCTGGGGAAAGTCATTCTCTTTTGGTGCCCTATAATTTAACACACTCACCGGTAAAAGTTCCACTTTTTTAAATTAAAAAAATGTTTTTTTTATAAAAAAAAAAAGAAATAAGTGGGAATTTAACCGGTGAGTGTGTTAAATTATAGGGCACCAAAAGAGAATGACTCTCTCCAGACACAACAGTAATATATATATATAATGGAAACAGAAAATGGAGAAGTGCTGATTAACAACAATTGACTAACATCAATTATTTATTAATTTAATACAAATAGACTACATCCCCTTCTAACAGGCCCATTGTGCAACACTTTGAGAAAGTGTCTACTACAAAGCCCCTAGGCCAGCTGAACCTTGAATTTGGTAGGCGGAAACTGTGAGAGCCTGTCGTGCATGTGTGTTGGAATGCATGTGTGTGTATGCGTAGGTGTCTGTGTTGTCTTTCCGTACCACCGCTTGACACCAGTATTGGTAACTTAACAGTTTGGCAAAAGAGATTGATAGAATAAGTACTGCGATTCATTGGTTCTTCTAAACCCTTCAAGGTAGTGCCCCAGCATGGCCATAGTCCAATGACTGAAATTAGTAAAAATTTATTATTGTGATACATTGTATTTAACATTGAGGTGATTCACTTATAAATTAGAACTTCTTTTATTTATGTTCAAAGCCATTATTATTGGCTTCAAAGTTTCACAGAAGGCCAGCAATTTCGGGGGAAGAATTCAATTGATTGCATCAATGCCATTGCTCCGCTGGTATTTATTCTATCAACCCTGAGAGGACAAAAGGCCAAGTCGACCTTGGCAGAACTTGAACTCAGAGAGTGTAGAGATTGATGAAATACCACTAAACATTTTTCCTGGTGTGTTAATGACTCTGCCAGCTCATTGCCTTAATAACAGACAATGTATTGATAAGCTTGTGCCATAGTTGGTCTCCAATGAAATTGGTTCAGCTTTACCATGATGCGGTAGTAATTATAATGATTAATTAAATCTTGTATATTATTGTTTTTACACAGCAACACTTATCATTTGTAGCACCAAGCATCCTGCATCTTTTTTTCTTCTTTTTAAACCAGCTTCTATTGTTTCTCTAGTATGGCATATCTCTATTCATTTCTGCATCATTTTCTTCTCTGTGAGTCTTGGTATTGTTAGGTCTGGCCTCAATTCTGCATCCCAAGTCTTTGTAAGCCTGACTTTAACCCGAGGCATATCCCCTGTTGACAACCAGTAAGTACATCATCAAAATGGCATGGTTGCCTCTAGCTGGTTGCTAATTACAGCAGCCAAATCTCCAGCAAATCATACCTTAATGCTTTTTAATTAAGGACAGGAAACATTAGATAGTGTAGTCCAACGTCCCCTGAAATAAATGGAATGCTTGGTGCTCTTTTACTTGTTTCAGTCATTTGACTGCAGCCATGCTGGAGCACTGCTTTTAGTTGAGCAAGTCTACTCCAGAACTTATTCTTTGTAAGCCTAGTACTTATTCTATCGGTCTCTTTTGCCTAACCACTAAATTACAGGGATGTAAACACTTTATCACCTCTCTGGTTAATTGCCTTTGATAGGCAACCTCTTTCTTGAGTTACTCAAGTCATTCATTGTCAGCCTTAAGGAAATTTGTGATTGTGAAGACCTGTTGGGGCAAGCGAAAGCGAAATTGTGATGGCACCTGTACCAGTGGAGCGCTAAGAGCACCGTCCGAGCGTGAACGTTGCCTGAGCAGCTGTCTGCCTTCCGTGCCAGTGGCACGTAAATAGCACCATTTGAGCCTAATCGTTACCAACGTCGCCTTACTGGCACTTGTGCTGGTGGCACGTGAAAAAGACATTCGAGCGAGATCATTGCCAGTGCCGCTGGACTGGCTCCTGTGCAGGTGGCATGTAAAATACACCATTTTGAGCATGGCCGTTGCCAGTACCGCCTGACTGGCCTTCGTGCGGGTGGCATGTAAAAGCACCTGCTACACTCTCTGAGTGGTTGGCGTTAGGAAGGGCATCCAGCTGTAGAAACTCTGCCAAATCAGATTGGAGCCTGGTGTCGCCTCCTGGTCCATCAGTCCTCAGTCAAATCGTCCAACCCATGCTAGCATGGAAAGTGAACGTTAAACGATGATGATGATGTTGATGAACAAATATATGCATATCAAATACTATAGAACACAAATTCTTGATTTATTAACCCTGTCACTCTGCATCCATCCGCTCTAGCAGAAATAGCTTAAATGTCATCTCTGCCAGATTCCTGGTACACTGGAAAAGAACAGCACGTGTAAAAAAAACAAAAAAACGCAGATAGAATACTAAAATTAGACCCCTGATCATGTTACAGTTTTGTAGTCAAAGTGTGTTTATGACTGACTCATTGTTAATGGTTCCCCCCTTATCAAAGCTGTTGTTTACTTCTTTTAATGAAAAAAAGAAAAAAAAAAAGCATTTTGCTTGTGATATAAACCCAGCTCTTCATCTTGTAAACAAACAAGGCTGAGGCTCTTTGCTGTTGAGGAAATTATTGATGATATTTATTCTTTGTTTGAAGAGTTTACGCTTTCACCAGTAAGGAGTGATTCAAACCATCAAACTGGTAAAAGTAATGAGGAAAATAGCGACTTGGGTGAGTAAATATGGTAATTAAGAGATGGTCCTCTTACTGTGATTCTGTCCTTTAGTTTGCCTGCAGTCGTCACTCTTCAGCCGTATCTGCAACCATTTATTCATTTTGCTCAGGAGCCCAGGCGGAAGGTAAAGTTAGACTCAGAGGGGACCAAGTGTGTTTGAAGGTTAAAACCATCTCTGCCTCTAGGGGATGTGTCCCAATTAACACCAGCTCCAGGGGAGATAATCACAAGAATCAAATTCCTCCTAAGTTGACATATTACTAAAAAGGACGAGTTTATTTCCTCTTCTAGTTTTATTGTCTGGAGATAAGAGAAGAGTACTGGACTTATGTTTCTGACTGAATAACTGTCATAAGTATAACATTTGTCCAATTTTATTTCCAATAGCCATAAGATGATGGCTTTACAGGACAAGACTTCAAAGTCACTGTCAATGGTATTCTTCTTTAAGAATAAATTTGTCCTCTACAAAAGTACAGAGTAACCTCTCAGATTCATGTAAAATTGTTTTTATTATAACTAAGCATAAAAACGAACGTGTGTGTGTGTGTGTGTGTGTGTGTGTATTCATAGAAGTGTGTGGTGATCAAAGAAAGCTCCTCTAGCAGACAGCATAGTAATCCGATAGGTAGGAGTGCAATACAGAGTTTCTATGCAACTGAAACTCAGAAGATTCAATCGATGAGATTATTTCACGAGGAAATGGCTATAATCCTAAGGATAGCAAGTGGTTAAGTAAATATATTCACTTCTCATACTACTGACTTTTTATTGTTTATATAGGCACACACACACACACACACACACACATTTGTGTTTGCATCTGCAATCAATTGCATAACAGCCACAATGAGTGGTATTGTGGTCAGGTCTCCTTTCAACAAATAATCAGGTCACTTTGTACATTCAAAGCTATGAGAATAAGTGATCCCTTACTTGTGAGACAGGTAAAGGTTAGTGATAGAAAGGGCATCCCACTGTAAAACAATGCTTCATCGTCATTAACATCCATTTTCCATGCTGGCATGGGTTGGACCTTTTGACAGGAACTGGCAAGCTGGGGAGCTGCACCAGGCTCTAGTTTGTTTTGGCAAGGTCTCTACTACTGGAGGCTCTTCCTAATGCCAACCACTTTACAGAGTGTACTGGGTGCTTTTTACATGGCAGCAGGATGAGTGCTTTTTATGTGGCACCAACACCATGGGGGTTGCCAAGTGGCTTGCAAGACAAAGACCTCTCAACTGAGAGAGGGAATGTGTGCCTAATGAGGGGTGTGATGGAGAGACAGAGATAGCTGGTTTACTAAGAGGAGATACTTGGCCACCCAAGAAGGATGAGGAAGGAAGGAAAGAGTTGTTCAACCCATGTAAGCATAGGGAATGTGAAATGAATGATCAAATGTATTCATTGATGTAGCCATTTACATTTGACGGAGGTTCGTCCTCATCTTGTTTGTTGTTAACAATGTTTCGGCTGATATACCCTCCAGCCTTCGTCAGGTGTCATAGTTAATCAGCTTGCTTTGCAATTGTATGATTCTGGGTTCAATCTCATTGCACAGCAAACAAGGTGTGTCTTCTACTGTAGCCTGAGCTGACCAATGCCTTGCAAGTGAATTTCATAGACAGATACTGTGAAAGCTTGTCATGTGTATGTATGTGTGTATATATCATCATCATTGAATGTCCATTGTCCATACTGGCATGGATTGGACGGTTTGACTGAAAACTGGTAAGCTAGGGAACTGCACCAGGGTCCAATCTGATTTGGCATTGTTTCTACAGCTGGATGCTGTAGAAAGAGTGTAGTGGGTACTTTTTATGTGCCACCGACATGTGCCAGTTTTGAAACACCAGCATTTGGCCACGACTATAATCTCACTTGGTTTAACAGGTCTTCTCAAGCACAGTATTATATATATATTTATGTGTGTGTGAAGGTGCATGGCTCAGTGATTAGAATGTCAAGCTTACGATCGTGACATTGTGAGTTCAATTCCCAGACTGGGCTGTGTGTTGTGTTCTTGAGCAAGACTTTATTTCACATTGCTTCGGTTCACTCAGTTGTAGAAATGAGTTGCAATGTCGTTAGTGCCAAGCTGTATCGGCCTTTGCCTTTCCCTTGGATAACATCGGTGGCGTGTAGACAGGAGGCCGGTATGCATGGGTGACTGCCCGGACTTATGCCTGGGAGGGTAACTTTCTAAGTGCAATCCTATGGTCAGTCATGATCGAAGGGGTTCTCTTTGTGTGTGTGTGTGTGTGTGTGTGTGTTAGAAAGGGCAGCCAGCTGTAGAAACCAAGCCAAAACAGACAATGGAATCTGGTGTGGCTGCTGCCTTAGCATCTCCAGTCAAACCGTTCAGCCCACGCGGTATGGAAAACAGATGTGAAGTGGTGATGTGTGTGTGTGGTGTATATGTTCCCTCATTACCTGACGTCTGATGTTGGTTTGTTTATGTTCCCGTAAGTTAGAAATGTGGCAAGAAAAAACAGAAACTGGTCGAATAAGTACCAAACTGAGTTAATTTGTTTGACTAAATCCTTCAAGACAAGTGTCCCACCACAGCCACAGTCCTACATCTGAAATAAGTTATCTATAAAAACCGGTATACAATAAGTAGTCTATTTTGAGGGGCCAACCACAATAGAGGCGATTGCATGTAAGAAAAAGTAGGAAAGCAAGTCTTACGGCCCATTTGAAGAGTTTCGGTGGAGGTTGGGGGTGACCGCTGTTAACACATGCTGTGATGCAGTGACTGGACAGGTTTTTCCTATCAGACACTCTTGAAAGCTGTAAGGTTGTTAAACAGCAGCAACATTCCTCTCTTACTTGTTCTCCCTTCTTCTTACACACACACACACACACTTGCTCTCTCTCTCTCTCTCTCTTTCTCTCTCTCTCTCTCTCACTCTCTCTCTCTCTCTCCTGTTGTGTACATCTGTGCAATATCACTATTCTATCTCCCACCTACGATCTTGACAAGTCATATCTTTATTATCATTGTTATTATTATTATTATTATTATTATTATTATTATTATTATTATCATCATCATCATCATCAGAATTTGGCTGATTTATACAAGTTTAGACAGGTGTGTTCTGTAGTCTGCAACATGTTGCTAATTAAGAGCATTAATATCAATTAGTTTTCCTTGTAATAGAGTAAAAGTAGTGAGTGAGGGGGGATAATAATAATAATAATAATGATGATGATAATAATAATAATAATAATAATAATAACTTTCCATTGATTTGTTTCAGTTTGTTTCATAATTTTCTTGTGGCCAATCTTGTTAGGCACTCTTTGTCAATAGTTAATATACAAAGGATGCACAAGGCTCGTGTGTAAACTGGGTTACATGAAAGTTCCTTGTTAAAAAATAATGATATTGCTTTTAATTTTGTATAGGTCTGTGTATGTATGTGGTGTGGTGGGGAGCAGGGGGAAGGGGTTCCAGTTGGGAAATTCTTATTGCAAAGCTGAATTCAATGATGATATAGTAATTTGTTAATTAAACATGCAGCTTGTTTTGTATTTGTTTTGTATTATTTTTTTTTTTCAGCTCCGGAAAAAACAGTTTAATCTGAACGCACCAGAGAATTACTGCAGTGTAATTAACAAACCATAAAGCATATAGTTACCATTTACGGCTTGACCAGAGGAAGAAGAAAAGTGTCCAGAACATTTGAGAATGATTTGAAGACAGTTTCTTCCTCCAAAGCTTGCAACAACCATTACATGTACCTGTAATTATCTGGGGTGTCAAAACTCCTGTGATCATTAGCATTTGAGGCTGTAATGATTACCCACTCCAGTTCCACTGCCGTAGACGATAGACACAGGGTCCCCTATTGTACTTCCACCTATGTCTGTAATGTCACCAGCCCTATCTTCAGTTGTCCTCTAGCTTGGGAGCAGAGGTAGGTTGACCACCTTTCAGATGAGTTCCCCTTGGATAGTCCGGCCACCTTAGATGTCTTGTGAGTAGAGTTTGATGCACAGAGTTTGACTCAGGAGACATCTTAGGACGGTCCAGATGCATGCTCAGAAAATACATATTTCCCAAGCTTCCTAATAATAATAATAATTAATTATTGAGCATTAATGTTATATGATGGAAGCATGTGGTCCACTGGTTAGAGTGTTGGTCTCATGAGTATAGGTTCAATTCCTAGGCCTGGCAGTTAGTCATGTTCTTAAGCAAAGTACTTCATTTCACGTTGCACCTGTTTACTCAGCTGAAAATAATTACCATCCCAGTGCTTGTGCAGCCGTCTCTCTCTCTCCCCCAGCTGTCACATCCTTGATGTTCCTCTGGGTCATGAGTGGGAAGGCCCAGAGGGTATCTTTGTCTCTTCTTGGATGTGTAGAAACATGAAACAATTAGCAAAAACATGGTATAAGCTTCCAAGTCCTACTGGTGAGTGATGGCAGCTTTTTTGTTTTTCTTAAATATTCTTTTCTACTCTCGGCACAAGGCCCAAAATTTTTTAGGAGAGGGCCAGTCAATTAGATCGACCCCAGTACACAACAGGTACTTAATTCATCGACCCCGAAAGGATGGAAGGCAAAGTCAACCTCGGCGGAATTTGAACTCAGAACGTAAAGACAGACGAAATACCGCTGAGCATTTCACCCGGCGTGCTAACGATTTTGCCAGTTCGCTGCCTTGTTTTTCTTGAATATTATATGATGTTAAGGAACATATGGTAGAGAAACAGGTATAGGGTTCTTGCTGTTGGGTTCCAAACTGGTGATGCAAATTAACTTCTTATCACCTGATGTATGGCCACCTCTTTTGTTGAATCATAGGACACATGTTTCTGCATAGTTGCACATCATCAGCTAGGAATACTAAATCGATGCTCTTGTGACATAGGGCATATCATGGGGGCTTTTAGAACTGGTGCAGCCCATCTGTTTCCTCAAAAAAAGATAAATGGAAAATAAAAAGTTCAGAATAAAAGTAAAATTGAGTAAAAACTGAAACATGTCAAAAATTTTTTTATTTTTCTGGCAGTTGGCCCAAAACAAATCACCATGGAAATTAATACTCATTATTGGCTAATGGTAAGTGATTACAGTCTGTTACCACAAAGTATTTAGTCATTTGGTACAATGCAATCTGATTGGTCATACCTGGAAACACATTTTGATTAACAGAGAATATTTTAGATGCAGGCATGGCTGTGCGGTTAAGAAGTTAGCTCTATAACCATGTTGTTTCAGATTCAGTCTCCCTCTATGCTACCTTGAGCAAGTGTCTTCTATTATGGCTAGAGGACAGCCAAAACCTTGTCAGTGGATGTGACAGGTGGAAACTGAAAGAAGCCCATTTTGTGTGTGTGTGTAATCATCGTTTAATATCCACTTTTCCATGCTTGTCTGGGACAGATGGAATTCATTGAGGCAAGTTTTCTACAGCTGGATGCTCTTCCTGTTGCCAAGCCTCACCTATTTCCAAAGTAATTTTTTTCATGACATATTCAGAATGGAAACACAGTATCACTTGAATGTTGATGATGTTCAATTACAGCCATCACACAATATCTAGATCAGGGTACACACAAACACACTCACACTCACACACAAACACACATATATGCATGATAGGCTTCTTTCAGTTTCCTTCTTCTGAATCCACTTGCAAGGCTTTAGACAGTCTGGGGTTGTAGTAGAAGACACTTGCCCAAGCTGCTATATAGTGGGACTGAACTTAAGAGCTCACGGCTAGGAAGCAAGCTTCTTAACCACACAGTCATGCCTATGGGTTTCATGGAGGCAATGACAAGGGAACAAGACCTTCAGCGATACGTTGTGCTTTGGAAGACCCATCAAGCCAAGTGACATCATAATCATGGCCAATGCTGGTGTCATGTAACAGGCACCTGGGCCAGTTACAACGGTGGGCACTGTTAATCGCAAAGTTAACTTTGTTAACCATTCATTCGTTAATGAAAAAGTTAACTTCGTTAACCGTTAATCAGTTGATTCTTTAAAAATGTAATGAAAGTTATTGATAAACTGTTAACGTTAATTTTCATTATAGAAAAGAAAAAAAACAAAAAATCAGTTTTTGCTCTAAAAACACCTAAAAAAACACCTTTAAAAAGTGCTAAAATATAAAATCTACATATTTCATGGATGGTAAAAGTCTCATAAAATGTAGTGATAGCCAATCGGTTTTCGCTATTTAAATTAGCTTTTCAAGGGACATTGTGAAGTAACCATTCCTATATCATCATCATCATCATTGTTTAATGTCAGCTTTCCACACACACACACACATATATATAGGGCCTCATGGAGGCAAAGTAGCTGAGTTCCTTTCGAGTGTTGGACCTCAGGGAGGCAATGACCGAGACCTTTGGCATTATGTCATGCTTGAGAAGAGGCCCCATCAAGCTGATCAAAACAGCAGTCATGGCAGATACTGGTGTTACACAAATTGGCACCTGTGCTGGTGGCATATAAAAGCACCCTGGTGTCATGCAAATGGCATCCATGCCAGTAGCATGTAAAAGCGTCTACTACACTCTCAGAGTGGTTGGCATCAGGAAGGGCATCCAGCCGTAGGAAACCATGCTAATTCAGACTGGAGTCTGGTGCAGCCTTCCAACCTTGCCAGCCCAGTCAAACCATGGACAATGGATGTTAAATGATGATGATGATGATGATATATATATTTTAGGTAATTGACAGGGAAAATAGAGTGTACTGTAAGCTTTATTTAGCACAACAAACATTTCGGGTTACATCTGCACTGCTCTCTAGAGTGTGGAGAACAATATAATGAAATCAAATAAACCTCACTGTGCAGAAGAAACCTCATTAGGTTACATAATATGTTACAGTGTTATAATGAGTGCATTTTACTACTGAATGTGGCTGGATGGTGTTGGCATGATGTGTGTGTATGTTTGTGTACCTGTGTTTGTCCCCCCAACATCGCTTGACAACCGATGGTAGTGTGTTTACATCCCCATAACTTAGCAGTTCAGCAAAAGAAACTGATAAAATAAGTACTAGGCTTCCAAAGAATAAGTCCTGGGGTCGATTTGCTCCACTAAAGGCGGTACTCCAGCATGGCTGCAGTCAAATGACTGAAACAAGTAAAAGAGTAAACAGAAAATGGAGAAATATTGATGAACAACAATTGACTTACATCAATTATCATTCAATACAAATAGACTGCATCCCGTCTAACAGCTGTTTCTGCTTCCAATGTTGTATGGTATTGCCATTGTTGTGCTAAAAATATCAATGGCAATAGCATACACCATTTGAAGCAGAAACAGCTGTTAGACGGGATGCAGTCTATTTGTATTGAATTAATAAATAATAATTGATGTAAGTCAATTGTTGTTCATCAATCATCATCATCATCATCATCGTTTAACGTCCGCTTTCCATGCTAGCATGGGTTGGACGATTTGACTGAGGACTGGTGAAACCGGATGGCAACACCAGGCTCCAGTCTAATTTGGCAGAGTTTCTACAGCTGGATGCCCTTCCTAACGCCAACCACTCAGAGAGTGTAGTGGGTGCTTTTACGTGTCACCCGCACGAAAACGGCCACGCTCGAAATGGTGTCTTTTATGTGCCACCCGCACAAGCTAGTCCAGGGGCACTGGCAACGATCTCGCTCGAAAATCCTACGGGAGCCAGTCAGGCGGTACTGGCAACGGCCACGCTCAAAATGGTGCATCTCATGTGCCACCCGCACAAGAACCAGTCCAGGGGCACTGGCAACGATCTTACTTGGCTTGCCGGGTCTTCTCACGCACAGCACATTTCCAAAGGTCTCGGTCGGTAGTCATCGCCTCGGTGAGGCCCAATGTACGAAGGTCTTGCCTCACCACCTCAGCCCAGGTCTTCCTGGGCCTACCTCTTCCACGGGTTCCCTCAACTGTTAGGGTGTGGCACTTTTTCACGCAGCTATCCTTATCCATTCTCACCACATGTCCATACCAGCGCAATCGTCTCTCTTGCACACCACAACTGATGCTTCTAATGTTCAGCTTTTCTCTCAAGATACTTACACACTGTTTGTTTACAGTCTTTATTGCACCTGAACATCTGCCACAAACAAAAACTAACTTGCTAGTTAACCTGCCTTTGATGTTGCTGCACCTCTTATGTGTCCATAGCTTGCACCGGGTACATCTTATAGAGTTACTACCTACTCCTTTTCTACATACTGAGCAGGGCCATCTACCTGAAGGGGTTTGTGTTTTATCTACCTTCCTACTTATTAGGAATTTGGTTTTAGCTAGGTTGACTCTAAGGCCCTTCAGTTCTAGACCTTGCTTCCACACCTGAAACTTCTCCTCTAGTTCTGATAGTGACTCCGCAATTAGGGCAAGGTCATCAGCATAGAGGAGCTCCCAGGGGCAACCTGTCTTGAACTCCTCTGTGATTGCCTGGAGGACTATGATAAATAAGAGGGGGCTGAGGACGGAACCTTGGTGGACCCCTACCTCTACCCGGAATTCATTGCTGTACTCATTTCCAACCCTCACCTTAC
>NC_142928.1:2538066-2578066 GCF_046866305.1 Octopus bimaculoides | reverse complement strand
CTGAGAGGACTGGAGCAATGTGAAATGAAGTGATTTGCTCAAGAACACAATGCACTGCCTGGTCTGGGAATCAAACTCACAATCTAACAATCATGAGTGCAACACCCCTAACCACTAGGCCACGTCCCTTTACACACACACAAACACACACACACACATATATATATGAGTTCTACCATTAAAAATGATTTATTTAATTGATAAATAGTTTATTGCCTCATATTATAAGAACAAACTTCCTCTTGTGAGACTGAATCTTTAAGATCTGTAAAAAGAATAACATATAAGTTATTAATACAGTGTAGTGGCTAAGAGCGTGGGCTACTAACCCCAAGATTCCGAGTTCGACTCCTGGCAGTGACCTGAATAATACTAATGATGATGATGATGATGATGATGATAACAACAACAACAACGACAACGAAAAATACCTTAGGAATGAGAACCCAGGTTCGAAATTTCCCCAAGACACCTGATGAAGGCTGGAGGGTATACCAGCTGAAATGTTGTTTTAGCAACAAACAAGATGAGGACAAATATCTGTCAAATGTAAATAATGGATATAAGTTATTAATACTAATTAATTATGTTATGTGGGGGTCAGCATGTCAAAGAATAGACTCAACATTTCCTGTGTGTGTTGTAGAAGGCGATTAAGAGAGGTTGAGGTAGGATTTGCCCTCTGACCTCATAAAACATTCCTTGCCAGCAAAAACTACTCAAAAAGAAGACCCATGAAGTTCTCTCCTTCAGGGAACTACCTCGACTGCTTCTAAGGCATGTTATATGAAGCAGTTGGAACAAAGCTGTCAGGACCCTCATCTACCAAATGGAGGAAAGACTTTATGCAGTAAGGATGGGTTGTCCCCTGGGTGGTACAAAGGTGTCATCTACCAAAACTAGGGGATGCAGCGAGGCACTGCCCCCATATCTAGCCTGGCCTATTATACTTTGTTTTTTAAATGATTCCTTCACTGTTTACTTCCTGTGTATTATTCTATGTACCGTTCATGCACTTTTGGCTAAATTTTCTGGTGATTTGTGATGCACCTGAGTACTGTATGCAATAAGTTCATCACACACACTTATTCTTATCAAACTTTCCTTTAACAAGATCAATACCAGAGCAGCTGTCTGGCTTCTATGCCAGTGGCACATAAATAGCACCATTTGAGCGTGATCGTTACCAGCGTCGCCTTCCTGTCACTTGTGCTGGTGGCACGTGAAAAGACATTCGAGCGAGGTCGTTGCCAGTACCGCTGGACTGGCTCCCGTGCAGGTGGCACATAAAGTACACCATTTTGAGTGTGGCCATTGCCAGTACCGCCTGACTGGCCTTCGTGCCAGTGGCATGTAAAAGCACCCACTACACTCTTGGAGTGGTTGGCGTTAGGAAGGGCATCCAGCTGTAGAAACTCTGCCAGATCAGATTGGAGCCTGGTGTAGCCATCTGGTTTGCCAGTCCTCAGTCAAATCGTCCAACCCATGCTAGCATTTAAAGCGGACGTTAAACGATGATGATGATGATGAATATCGTTTTTTTTCATTCCTATGTCATTTTCTTTATCAAACCAAATATTTTAAACCTCAAATATACAACCCAAGTCTTTAGACTATTACTTCTACATTATCTGGTGGGGCTTATCATTATACCGATATTACAACATTTAAAATATGGAAGCTACAAGGACAAATCTTTACGCTAACTGAGAGAAGCAATTTCGAATTGCAGTGACCATGAAGTAAGGGAGATTACTCTTGTTGCCTTCGCAGAAAATGTTTTTTCGCTTGAATCCAGAACCACTTGATGCAGTAAAAATTAGTAATAGAGAGAAAGATAGAAATTAACGCAAACATGTGGTAAATGATGGCTTCTTGATTTACACGTAGCGCCAGTTAAATTATAATTTAAACGTGAGTAAATTCGGCAATTTGAGAAAGTAGCGATAACCTACTTCGACAACAATTCGAGAGTGAGAGTTCGAAAAAAAAGGTAGCGTTTTGGAGCTTCTCCAATATGTGTGTGTGTGTGTGTGTTTGAGGAGAGAGAGAGAGAGAGAGAAAGGGCAAGAGAGAAAGAAAGAAAAAGAAAGAGAGAGAGAAAGGGCAAGAGAGAAAGAAAGAAAGAGAGAGAGAGACTGTGTGAGTATGTGGTGGTCACTTTGGTTGAGGGCTACTCAAACTTGCCTGAAATAAATCGTTGATAAAATAAGACCAAAAATTGAAACAACAATATCAAATATTATTAAAAGGTAAAACATTTTACTTCGAGTATTTTTCAGATATCCACTTAAGGTGGTATTCCGAATGATCCTTCGTTAGTAACATTCCCCCACCCTTTTTTTTCTTTTTTAGCTGTAGGTGACTTAGGAAAATAAAGCTACATTTCAAAATTTTTATTATCGAATATTCTGGTAAAATTCTAATTAATCAAAGACTGAAAATGAGTTGATAATTAAATTACATGTAAGAAAATGCATCCTTTTTCTAGACAAGCTGATTTTTTTTTAATTGCAGCCTTTCAAATATTGTTTTTCTGCACATGGATTGATTAAATGCTTAACATGGTCCCTTTCGAATTATAAGAATATCCCTATATTTCATTATCCTGACCTGTTATACAGAATTGGTAAAGAAGAATCTATGTAAGAGCTAAAGGGAAATAACTGTTATAATTTTTTTTCAACTGAAAATATCCGTCATTTTATGATGTTTTGGGGGAAAAAATTCTTTTTGACAATTCTCTTAGAATCTTATGTTCCAAATTTGTATGAAATCGCATTGTAACTGCATTTAAAACTGAAGTTCTCAATTGTTATAAACCCAAACTGGAATATCAAAGTTTAAAAGGTTTTAATTGACTAAAAATACAGCAATCCACAATACAAACAAAGATTGTTAAATTGTAAGCAAAACCAAACTTCAACGCAATAACAGTTTTATGCAGCGAGTTGCTACAGTCTCAACTAACTAAAAGCAACACTGAACATGTCGTGCCACAAACAGAACAGAACTCCGCGCAGTCGCACTGCAGGCATATAACAACAATCGAGACAATCAAAATCACATGATCAAAACTAAAATCACAACACTAATTTAAAACTGAAGTCCTCATTTGAAATCTGAAGGCACTGACATTTTTTAAAAAGAAGTTTATAGTTTCAAAAGGTAAATAATGATGATGATGATGATGATGATTCCTTCAATCTTGACACAAGGCCAGCAATTTTGAGGGGAGGGGTTATGTTAATCAGTTACATTTATTCTGGCATATGACTAGTAATTTATTTTATCACCCTCTTCCCCTATAGGATGAAAGGCAAAGTTGAACTTAGCAAGATTTGAACTCAGAACACAAAGAAATGCTGCTAAGTACTTTGGTGTGAAGACGATCCTGCTATTTGATGCCATAAATGGTTTCAAATTCCAAATGAAGGCTGGCAGTTTTGGCATGGTTTCTATAGCTGAAATCTGTTCTTAACACCAACCGTTTTATGAAGTGCACTTGGTACTCTTTTTATCATAGTAGCAATACGAACAAGACAAGAACCCTCAACTGGGTGAGGGTGTAGTATTAAGGGGGGCAGCTTTGTTGCAGGTGATGAAAGGGGGTTAAAGTATGACAGAGGGACAGGAATAGGTGTCTTGCTGTAGAGGAGATAAAAGGTTACCCCAGCTGGAAAGGGAGAAAAAAGGTGATAGTGATAAAATGTCAGGACATTCCTTCAAGGTTACAAGAAGGTGAGTATAAGAGAGAATTGGGATCCATTCCATCTCAATCACAGATTTTTTAATTAATTTTTTTTAACTAAACAATTTGAAACTTCAAATACTGGTAGAATTTCTCACATAGAACACGGTTTACTCTGAATGTTTTTGACAAAAATTTCCTATTTTAGAAGTTATTTCATGTTAAAGTCATGATTTTATTTTACACTAATCAGCAACAAACACATTTCATCAATATAAAAGTCTTTATTAGATAAAAAATAACATTATCAAGACATGAAGGTAAAACAAAACAATTAGCGGCTTATACACGGGAAAATACGGTAATTGTAGTGGCAGTGACAAGTTCGCTCACTGGTTGCTAGTTGATAGTGTAGAAGAGAGGGAAAGAGTAAGGAATGCACGGTGCTGACTAGAATAGAACAGAGTGGTGACATTTAGTAGAGATGACCCGGAAGTTGTTTTTCTCCGATAATTATCGCAAACAGCAGTAACTTTCTTCAACCGAATACACGTCGTTGATTGGTTGAAATTACCCAAATACGACAACTTTAACACAAAATAACTTGTACAATAGGAAATTTTGTCAAAAACAGAGTAAACCGTGTTCTGTGTGAGAAATTCTACCAGTATTCGAAGTCTCAAACTGTTTAGTTAAAAAAAATTAATTAAAAAATCTGTGATTGAGATGGAATAGATCCGAGAAGGATTTATGGTTGAGATGGAATAAATCTGAGAAGGGGAACAGGGAATTAGAAAGGGTGTGTGGGTAGGTAAGTTTACAAAAATGTGAAAGGAAGAGTGACAAATGGCTAGAGGTGGAGATAGAAGTGAATGCAGAGAATGGGGAGCATAAGTGGAAGCGTGGTTAGTGGTGAATATCATTTGGAAAACTGCAGGAAATGGGACTGGGTCTGTGGAGAAGATGAGGTGTTGATAAGGGCCTGTACAAAAGAAAGGAGATGGTGGAAAGCAACAGTATAATAAAACCAAATACCAGATTGAGTGAAAAGTACTGTGGGATTTTCACTGATGAGTACCCCTCGTTCATTGGACAATGAACTTTGCTTGCAAAGACTTATTGAGGCAAGTGTAAATCAATCAAAATCGCTGACGTGGCCGATGACAGTACCACCTGATTGGCACTCATGCCAGTGGAAAGTTAAAAGTACATCTGAGCGTGATCATTGCCAGGGTCACAGATTGGCTCCCGTGCCAGTGGCACGTGAAAAGCACCATTCGAGCATGATCGTTGCCAGTGTTGCCTTACTGGCACATGTGCCAGTGGCACATGAAAAACAACATTCGAGCGTGATCGTTGCCAGTGCCGCTGGATTGGCTCCCATGCAGGTAACGTAAAAAACACCTTTTGAGCGTGGTCATTGCTAGAACCACCTGACTGGCCCTCGTGCCGGTGGCATGTAAAAAGCACCCACTGCACTTTCGGAGTGGTTGGCATTAGGAAGGGCATCCAGCTGTAGAAACTTTGCCAGATCAGATTGAACCTGATGCAGCCTTCTGGCTCGCCAATCCTCAGTCAAACCGTCCAACCCATGCCAGCATGGAAAACAGACGTTAAACGACAACTACGATGATGATGATGATTTTGGGCAATTTGTATCTCCATGTTATATTATTAATTGGATACAACTTGTTGTTCAATCATTGGTAAATTGTTTAATCTTTGTTTTCCCATTGTGTGGCACTTTGGGCAAGTGTCTCCTACTATAGCCTTGGGCTGACCAAAGTCTTGTGAGTGGATTTGGTAGAGGCCAGAAGGGTTTATACTGTGAACTGACATGAAAGATTGTTCCTCTTAAGATATTCCTATGACTGGTTGTGCTATTCAGCAGTTTGCTGTAAATAGAATACAGAGTGACAGCAGTGATATGTATAAACTGATACATATATCCCTAAGTGATATAAAGTGATATGCATAAAGTAGTTGGCATTAGGAAGGGCGTCCTAATGAATGGAACACCTGGTGTATGTCTTGTTGTGGCTACCCCCTCCTATGTGGAATTAGGCCTTGGTAAATAATATATATATATATATATATATATATATATATATATATATATATATATATGCTGTCGGGCCCCGCTGATGATATCAGGGGTTGCTTTCTATGCCTTGACCCAAGCACAAGATGCCTCTTTGAGCTGGGAAATGAATGGAACACCTTGTGTGTGTCTTGTTGTGGCTACCCCCTCCTGTGCGGAATTAGGCCTTGGTAAATAATATATATATATATATATATATATATATATGTATATATATACATACACACACACACACACACACATATACAATGTAGATAGGTTAAAATCCAAGCTGTGTCCCCTTGAAGCACCTCTGCTTATTTCAGTATTCCAAATCTGGATGTAGATGTTATATTTGTGTGAGGTATGAATGAGAGCTGAAAATAACAGGAAATGTTTCTTTTCTGCAGAGCAATAATATCCTTTTCTACTCTGTGTACAAGGCCCGAAATTTTGGGGGAGGGGGATAGTCGATTAGATTGACCCCAGTATGCAACTGGTACTTAATTTATTGACTCTGAAAGGATGGAAAGCAAAGTCGAGCTCGGCAGAATTTTAACTCAGAACGTAAAAACATACGAAATACTGCTAAGCGTTTCACCTGGCATGCTAACATTTCTGCCAGCTCCCCCCACCTTTGCAGAGCAATAATATCAAAAGTGGAAATTGGAAAATATTTTTTGGCATTATTTATTCATCATTACATGTGATTCATTTGCTAAAAGGAATTTTTCTGAAGAATTTGTAATAAGAGCTATCATACATGTTTTCTACTATGTGTACAATTTTGTAACTCCTATTAGCAAATGAAACACGTGTAATGGTAAATAAATAATACTAAAAAATTTCCAGTCTGTTTTGACACATGCATACATACATACATTATATATATATATATATATATATATATATATATATATATATATAGCAATAAGAAAATGGAGGGGAATATGTGGTATTCATCAACTTGCAGACATTGTATTATGTCAATTTACTTGTTTATTTGTATACTAAAAAGACAATAATAACAATATACAAACATATGCAACTATCCCTTAGTGGGTTGGATTCACAACCCCTAACTTTCTTGGATATATATATATATATATATATATATATATAATGTATATGCATGCATGCATCTATGTGTGTAAGTATGTTACATGTATGTGTGTGTGTGTGTGTGAGAGAGAGAGAGAGAGAGAGTTTATATTCCACTGTAGTCTAGATTATGTTAGAAGTGTTATGAATGGTGAAAATATTATAAATCATTAGAATCAGCAGTCAAGGAAAAGCGAGAACAGAAGATTCTAATCTTTAAGACTTCAAATAACACTTTTGTCATAAATGAATACTCTTATATTTATGCATGCAATCAATAATTACATGTTTAAAAACTATTCTCAAATAACAGAGAAAGAAATATATAAATTAACGCTATTGATTTGTTACATAAAAGACACAAGTCATCTATTTCTAAGAATTCCCAAAAATTTGAAATTAAAAACAAAAAGTGTAGAGTTCAAGGGAGATAACTGGATTCAAAGTCTTAAGCAATATGGCTACCACGGGTGAGTTTTTGTTTGATGAACCGTTTTTAATATTATTATATTTATTAGAAAAGGCATTTTACACTGGTTTTCGGTTAAATTATTTTGCCGTGATTCCTTATTCTCAAATCTGTATCACGCCTTAATATATTTTATTAAGAATTTAATTAACAATTTTTTTTTTAATTGAAATTATTCTTCGCAGTTAAATGTTGAGATTCCACAAAGATTGCTTTTCATGGTTTATTCCACATCGTTCCACTCTTTTCCTTCCTGATTTCCAATGCGGCAATATCCGTACTTAACAACCCCCGCTAGCAGTATACAGTCAAGCTATGAAGAATCGCCTAAATTTGTTTTGATAGAATAAATTCGAAACAAAATGTTTTTTTACGAAATATCTGAAAATAAAATACCCCCAAATACCCTTTGATAATCATTTTAAGGGTGAGTCTCGAAGTAGATACAGCTATAAACAATAACATAATAGATTTAAAAAAAAAAACATCCCCTGGATGAGGAAAAAGTAGTTTAAGGCTACTTGCAGGACACGAACCTGCATCTTTCTTCGTCCCTTTCTGAGTTCAAATCCCGCCGAAATCAGCTTTAGCTTTCTTCCTTCCAAGGGTCTATTTTATAACTACTGGTCAACTATTAAGTCTGTGTAATCGATAATTCCCACCCCTTTATATATGGAAATCCTCTGCCAAAGTTAAGAATAACCGGTTTAATTAATACGCTTTCACTTTCGCTGTAAACTTGTCTTTATGTGTTCATAGAAAAAGACCCATCATATCCGTTATATTAAGTTAATGAACTATGTTGTGTCTATTTATATATTTCTGCTATAAACAAGAAAACATGAATATTTCTTACTGTCAAAAAGAATAAATCTCGAAAAGAAATCTTTGAGCCGGTGAATCTGGCTTCTGTAAATCACTGCTCTTCGCAACATACATCGTTAAACCGCTTCTTAGAATATATTACTGCTATTTTTAGTCATTGCAAGGAGTGGCTGTGTAGTAAGTAGCTCGCTTACCAACCACATGGTTCCGGGTTCAGTCCCGCTGCGTGGCATCTTGGGCAAGTGTCTTCTGCTATAGCCTCGGGCCGACCAAAGCCTTGTGAGTGGATTTGGTAGACGGAAACTGAAAGAAGCGCGTCGTATGTATGTATGTATGTATGTATGTGTGTGTGTGTGTTTGTCCGTGTTTGTCCCCCTCCCCCCAACATTGCTTGACAACCGACGCTGGCGTGTTTACGTCCTCGTGACTTAGCGGTGCTCCAGCATGGCCGCAGTGAAATGACTAAAACAAGTAAAAGAATAAAATAATAATTTCTTTAGATTGTTAGATATTTCTTTGCCTCACTAAATACTGGTTTCAAATTTTGGCGCAAGGCCAGCAATTTCGGGGGAGTGGTATGTCAATCACACCCACCCCAGTGTTCAACTAGTACTTATTTTATCGACCCCCAGAAGGATAAAGGTCAAACTCGACGCTGGCAGCATTTGAACTCAGGTAGGGAAGATGGACAAAATGCCAATTCTGCTAGCTCGCCGCCTTTATCACACTAAATATTATTAAAATAAAATCAACATCATTGTCATCATTGTCGTTTAACGTCTGTTTTCCATGCTGGCATAGGTTGGATGGTTTGACTGAGGTCTGGAGGAGAGCCCGCGGCTGCACTAGGCTCCAATCTGATCTGGCAATGTTTCTACAACTGGATGCCCTTCCTAATGCCAACCACTTTGAGAATATAGTGGGTACTTTTTATGTGCCACCAGCACAGGAACTAGTTAGGTGGGCCTGGCATTGATCACATTCAGATAGTGCTTTTCACGTGCCACTGGTACGGGGGCCAGTTAGGAGGTACTGGCATGAACGGGGGCCAGTCAGGAGTTACTGTCTTGCACGGGGGCCAGTTGGAGGGTACTGGCATCCAAGTTGTAAAATAAATATTGTTTCCACCGTCTTTGGAGGGGTTTTCGCTTGATTAAATGGAAATAAAGATAAACTGAATTGTGGTGGGGTTCCCAATAGAACAAAAGTTCCACGTGATATTGACGGTAGAAAAGAAGAGGCCCTGGAAATTTAAAATCAAATTATTGCAAACAGTCTTGTTCTCCACTGCCAACCTCCCTTTTATCTCCCTCCCTCTGCCTGCACCCCTCTCTCAAATAATGGACAAGACCTCGAAACGTTAGTTTTCTTTTTCCTTTTTATTTTCTTCTCAACAGAACTGAACTTATTAAATCCTCCTACGCTCCAATTGTTACCGAGACAGGCCACTGCCATTTCCCTTAGATCTCTCTCTTCAGTCGTTGAACAAGTTTTTATTATAGAATAACCAGAATAAACTTCAATTGGTGTTGAATTGATTTCATTTGAGAATATCGCAATAAAACCTCAGAACAACAACACTTCTGTGTATGTGTGTAGACAATGGCTACACCAAAGTTTAATTGAGTTTTCAAATATTTCATTAATTTCCATTGCTATACTTCGAAATCTACATACAATAAATCAAAACCCCAACGTTCAACCAATGCAGCAGTTAGGAATCTTCTGTATATAACTCACTCAATAATATGGAAATAATGTGAAGGATTTAAATCACTGCATATAATAAATGGTGGAGGCGCGTGGCTTAGTGGTTAGGGTGTCAGCACCATGATTGTAAGATTGTGGTTTCAGTTCCTGGACCTGGTGATGCATTGTGTTTTTGAGCAAAACACTTCATTTCACATTGCTCCAGTCCACCTAGGTGGCAAAAATGAGTAACGCTGCGATGGACTGGCGTCCCATCCAGCTGGGGAATACATACGCCAGTGAAACCGGGAAACCGGGCCCATGAGCCTGGCTAGGCTTTAAAAGGACACATTTATTTTTATTATATAATTAATGTGTTAGTTGACCCTGCAAATTAAGGTTGGTGTCATTTTGGGCCTCACCGAGGCGATGACAAGTGACTGAGACCTTTGGAGATATGCTGTACTTGAGAAGACCCAGCAAACCAAATGAGACCGTAACCGTGACCTATGCCAGAGCAGCATAACCAGCCCATTTAAGGGTACCCTTCAATCATTGGGCAATAAACTGCACTTGTGAAGACTTGTTGAAGCAAGTGAAGTCGTTGTGGCCTAAGACAGTATTGCCTGATTGGTACCCATGCTGGTGGCATGTAAGAAGCACCATTCAAGCATGATTGTTGCCAGTGCTGCCTGACTGGCTCCTGTGCCAGTGGTACGAAAAAGCACCCACTACACTCTCGGAGTGGTTGGCGTTAGGAAGGGCATCCAGCTGTAGAAACCTTGCCAGATCAGATTGGAGCCTGGTGTAGCCTTTTGGCTCGCTAGTCCTCAGTCAAACCGTCCAACCCATGCCAGCATGGAAAGCAGACGTTAAACAACAATGATAATGTTGATAATATAGGCATGTTACATAAGAAAAAGTAAAGAGGTTAGAGAGACCAGTTTGTTGCAACGAGTTCCAGAGACTCTGCTGGATGGCTTAGTGACTCTCTGGTCTGAGGTTGAATTTCCCAGCTTTCATTGCTGTAAGCCAGCTTCTAGAATCTTCAGTTAAACTGTTTGGCAGGAAAACTCGCACTTTTTTTGCATTATTTTGTTTGTTTATTTATTTTTTTGCCGTTTTCTTACTGTTTCTTTTAGTAAATTGCATTGTAGTGAGGCTCATGCTGAGTTTTGAACCATAGCTCCCAGCTTTTCCCAGTCTAGAGCCACAACATAATGTGTCTCCATAAATGGAATTAATGCCTACATGACTATGGCTTCACCAATAAGTATTGGTTCAATTATTGTGGTGGAGGCAGCAGACTCATCATCATCATCATCGTTTGACATCCGCTTTCCATGCTGGCAAAGCAGGAGGCTGCACCAGGCTCCATTCTGATCTGGCAAGGTTGCTACAGCTGGATGCCGTTCCTAGCACCAACCACTCCGAGAGTATAGTGGGTGCTTTTTACGTGCCACCGGCATGGGAGCCAGTCCGAACTGTAATATGTCAGCCAGTGCTGATTGGCATGAAATTAAAGCATTGCTTTTTTAAATTTTATCTGTTTTTTAAGTTCTTTGCCTGTCAATGCTCGTCACTCAACCTAAATGACTTGGCAAATAACATTAAAGTAGCTTATCTACCGCCAAACACAACCAGCTTGATTTAATGTATGGGGCAAGTGGCCTCTTGCTATATTCAAGGCCTACCTTTTGCAGTTGCACTTCTCATGAACTTGACAACAACATTAAGTGAATGCTACTGGTAGTACTTCTTGGAAGCCTTGTGAGTATTCAAGAGAATCTGTTTCCTTCTAAGCTTTTCGTGCTTATTGTCCCTGTGCACCTGCTATATATAAAGTCTACCTTCTCTGTTAGCCTAACCTATCAGCCATTACACCACTTGTGTACCCTCTATATCAATTACATCTTATGGAATATGACTTGTGTTTCCATGGCAATTGCAGAGTCTGTTTTCATTCCTGTTTATTCTTTACTAAATCGACTTTGAAGCTTCTCGATTCTAAGTTTTTGTTTCTATGTTTATAATTTCACACCATTTCTTTCTTCTCGCTTTAATTCCTTTGACTCCATGTTGAGTATTTGGCCCAGTAAAAGATCTCCATTTGTCTTGATCCTTGGCATTGAACTTCAGTTGTCTATCAGTGCTTCAGTTTGTATGGTCCTTCTCTGTGTTGTTTTTGGTCTGCCATGCTTTCATCTCCCTTGAGGTAACCCTGGGCAGATTCAAAATTAGTTTAATGGATACACATTTGAAAATGGTTTCGTTTCATTGGTCCTTTCAACTAATGGTCTTAAGCATCAATGAACAAATTCATCTTATTTTAAAATCGAAGGAAACCTTAAATCAAAGGACAGAGTCTCAATACATAAGGTAAATAATTATATGCAAATTATAAATCAATACATTAAAAGTTATAGCCGTTGAAAAATTTAAAATTTTCACACTGGATTACATACACGTTTAGCAGCATATTCACATACTAAACCATCTATAATATATACATATATACTAAAATGTACAGATGCATCTACATAGTTATATACATATATAGACATATATAGGTGAGACATAAATATATATATATACAAATACACATCCATCCATCCATCTGTATGCATACATGCCCGCGCACAAAATCTGGTGTATGCCGGTCAGTTGTTACAGACGAAAGAAAGGGAAAGTATACATTAAGCATAGAGGAGAGGAAAAGAAAAAGAAAGAGAAACAAAACTAGCAAGAGAGAGAAAAAGGCAAGGACATGGAGTGCTATGTAAAAACGCTAGCAAGTAGTGAGCAGGAAAAGATACTTCATAAATTTTGCAAAATGAACACACACATAAAACTACATATATATATACATTAGTGTGGAGGCACGTGGCTTAGTGGTTAGGGTGTCAGCACCATGATCGTAAGATTGTGGTTTCGATTCCTGGACTGGGCGACGCATTGTGTTCTTGAGCAAAACACTTCATATCACATTGGTCCAGTCCACTCGGCTGGCAAAAAGGAGTAACGCTGCAATGGACTGGCGTACCGTCCAGCTGGGGAACACATACGCCAGTGAAACCGGGAAACCGGGCCCATGAGCCTGGCTAGGCTTTAAAAGGGTGCATTTATTTTTTATTTTATATACATTAGTATAGATATACATACAAATACACATATATAAGTATGTATACGAATATATGTTTGCTTATAACCTTATTTCTGTTCCATTCTAAACAAAACTGTCCGATGAACAGGAACGTCAAACTCCGAGTAACAATTTTTGTGATATTTCTGCTGCTTTTCAATAAAGCATATTACTCTACCTCTGGTACTCGAGTACTATTTTCGCCACTTTGTTTCACATTTATGTTCTTACGGTACACACACACACACACACACACACACACACACACACACACACACACGGGTAAGATCCAGGTATCAAAGTGTAGGAAGTTTGTAAGCTTCAAGCAGTCCATGGCAGGTTTGGAAAACAAAGTGGACAGTGTACAATCAAGAAGAATAACAATTTATTGCCATTGAAGATTACACACTTTTTCCCATGTGTATATATGTATATGTATGTATGTATATCTATGTAAGTATATGTATGTATGTTTATACATATACGTATGTATATTATATATATGTAATTCTGAGCGTTAAACTAAAACATCTGTTTGTTGTTTACACACCTGTCTTCATCTTTTGTTTTTTTTTTTGTAAATTCTCGCTATATATGTATATATATATATGTATGTATGCATGTGTGTCTTTGTGTTTGTCCTCCTGCCACCACTTGACAACCAGTCTTGGTTTGTTTGCAACCCTGTAACTTAGCAGATTGGCAAAATAAACCTATAGAATAAGAGTCAGGTTTTAAAAAATAAGTACTTGGGTTGATTTGTTCAGTTATACCCTTCATGCTGGTGCCCCAGCATGGTCACAGTCTAATGACTGAAACAAGTTAAAGATAAAAATAAGTACCAGGGTGGTGCCCCAGCATGGCCAAAGTCTAATGACTGAAACAAGTTAAAGATAAAAATAAGTACCAGGGTGGTGCCCCAGCATGGCCACAGTCTACTGACTGAAACAAGTACAAATATCAGAGTATTTTAAACAATGGAAAAGGATGTGAATTAACCCGTTTCCTTCTTGAATTTTAGGAGCTGTTGAACCATCACCAATGAATCCCATTAATGTAGAAACACATGACTTCAAAGTTCCGGTCAGGGAAATCCTTAAACCTGATGATATGGACAACTGGAGGAAATCTAAGGTAAACTATTTATTTCTTCAAAATTGTTGGTTAATTTTCTTGAGCACAAAAAAAAAACAAAAACAAAAAAAAACCTCCCAAAAATCCTTTCCTGTTCTAGACATCCTTCAGCACCTTTTAATGGTATTTATTGTTCGGTCTTGATTTATTAAATTTGTTCTCAAACAATCCAGAAGCAGGAAAAGTCATTTCGTTGTTTTATTCTTCTTTATTCATAGACGAGGCAAGTGAAATCATCGTCATGGCCGATGACAGTACCGCCTGATTGGCACCCGTGCTGGTGGAACGTAAAATGTACCATTCAAGCATGGTTGATGCCAGTGCTACCTGACTGGTCCCGTGCCTGTGGCATGTAAAAAGTACCATTCGAGCATGATTGTTGCCAGTGCCACCTGACTGGCTCCTGTGCCAGTGGCATGTAAAAAGTACCATCCAAGCGTAGTTGATGCCAGCACTGCCTGACTGGCCCTCGTGCCGGTAGCACGTAAAAAACACCCTCTACTCTCAGAGTGGTTGGGATTAGGAAGGGCATGCAGCTGTAGAAACTTTGCTGGATCAGATTGGAGCCTGGTGCAGCCTTCTGGCTTGCCAGCCCTTGGTCAAGCTGTCCAACTCATGCCAGCATGGAAAGCGGACGTTAAACAACGATGATGATGTCAAATGCGCACGTGTATGCAAAAATGAACACACACAGATGTTTACCTGCATGGGGGCCAGTCAGCACTGGCATTGACCACATTCAAATGGTGCTTTTTACGTGCCACTAGCACGGGTGCCAGTCAGGCAGCGCTGGCATGGACACTGAGTTGCTGTTTGTTTATATTCTAGAGACTCAGTTATTAGGACTGAAGATAGGTCAGATCTGTCCTTACCAGAGGCAGCAGCTAGGTAAAATGGTTGATCTTATGAGACAGTTTCAATAGATGTAAAGTGATTTGGCTTTCAGTAAATTTAGATGAAGACCCAACTGTCTCCAAGGGGTGTTGTTTAATGTTTGTTGTATGAAATGTTGGTTTGCTAATGTTTCAGAACACGAGTTCACATCAAGAATTTGACGAACCAAATACATGTGAAACTTAGAATTTAAAAAGAAAAAATGTGTTTAATATATTTAATCCATTCGTATTTAAACCAGCCACATCCGACCAAATATTCAACCAATTTTATGTTCACACTGGCCCTATCTGGCCTCTCACACTTAACCTGCAATGTTATTCTAAAAATAAATAAGTCTAAAAATAAACAGTCACATCATGGAAATCTCAACATTATGAAATATTGCATGATTAACTCAAAAACAATGTGAATAAATAAGCATTATATTTGATAAGATTATCTGAATGCTGAAGCGTTAACTGATGCTGCCTTCATATAAATAATTTCTTCCTTTTTTTAAAAACCTGAATTGATAATTTCGAAATACATTTGTATTTACCGACTTCTCATTGCAGGCAAACAATGATCTTTTGGGTTTTATTATTGCAATGAATAATTCAGTGAAATCAATGAAAATATCTGACACCTACCCAATTTCTGAAGTAAGTAAAACATGAATTTAATGATACATCATTATCATCATCATCATCATCATTTAATGTCCCTTGTCCATGCTGGCATGGATTGGGCAGTGTGACCAGAGCTGGTAAGCTGGAAGGCTGCACCAGACTCCAGTCTGATTTGGCATGGTTTTCCAAGAATGTAATGGGTGCTTTTACGTGCCACTGGCAAGGGTGCCATTTGCGTGACACCAGTATCTGTCACGACTGCAGTTTTGCTCAGCTTGATGGGTCTTCTCAAGCATGACATAATGGCAAAGGTCTCAGTCATTGCCTCCGTGAGGCCCAACACTTGAAAGGAACTCAGCCACTTTGTCTCTTTTTACATGTAAAAAAGCACCATTTGAGTGTGGCTGATGCCAGTGCTGCCTGACTGGCTCCAGGGCTGGTGGCATGTAAAAACATCCATTACAATCTTGGAGCGGTTGGTGTTAAGAAGGGCATCCAGCTGTAGAAACCTTGCCAAATCAAGATTGGAGCCTGGTACAGCCTCCCGGCTTGCCAGTTCTCAGTCAAACTGTCCAACTCATGACAGGATGGAAAGCGGACGTCAAACGACGACAATGACGACGACTTTTGTCCATCACACTAACGATTCTTCCAGCTTTCCAATGACACTAACAACAATGGTGGTGCTGATGATGATGAAGATGTGGATGGTGAGTGAAATGGATGATAATGATAACGATGAGGAAGAGGATCGTAATTTTCTGATTGATTGAGTTGTAAGTGAATTTGATTTTCTCAATATTGTAGACTGTGAAGAAACTGATGGGTCTTTTGGATACGTTGGATCAATGGATGACAGACATTCTTCCGATTGACCAGCCTCAGAGATTTGGCAACAAAGCTTTCCAAAAGCTTTATATTAAACTGAAAGAGGTAAGCCTTTAATTCTCTTTTCATCTTTCATTTGCTTTGGTCATTGGACTGTGGCCATGCTGGGGCACTGATACATGTAACCTATGCAGTAGATATATAAACAGAGCTAATTTAGCTGATTTCTCCTTAGATTGAAAGAAAACGAGTCCCGTGGAAACATTAAGTTCTTTTCTCTGTC
Organism: Octopus bimaculoides; assembly: GCF_046866305.1. NCBI lineage: Eukaryota > Metazoa > Mollusca > Cephalopoda > Octopoda > Octopodidae > Octopus > Octopus bimaculoides. The sequence goes on along the minus strand of NC_142928.1, from coordinate 2,561,319 downwards.
TTTTCAGAGTGCTGTAGAAGAAATGGAAAAATGTTTTGATGAAAAATATCACAAAGCTTTCCCAGAAATATCTACTTACCTGATTGAAGGAATTGGTAATTCCACAAGAATTGATTATGGCACAGGTTAGTCATGTCGACTTTGTATTTCTTTCTTTCCCATTGTTTGTCTTAAAAAAAACGGTATCTTTTTCATGAAAGCTGACTGCTTGCTTGCATTAGTTACAGAGGACAACGTAGACAAGTGGTTAGATCAAGGGTGGGGAAACCCCCGCCCGAGGGTACAACTGCACTTGCGGGTACGTTTTATTGTGTCCCCAGGCTGATATACTCGTATGTACAAAATATAGTAAATTTTTCAATCAAAATTTATACAATATTCGTATACTTGTTCGTTTCCATTACGACTTAAAATGGTCAGGAATCGTCCGGTAATTGCCATTTGAATGGAAATTTTGTTTTCACTATAAAACACATATTACTAGGTTTGTACCACCCTCTTGAGATCCAACTACACTCTAGCTGGAAAAAATAGAATACCTCATAAGTAATACAGTCCTAAATTCAGTGGTGGCATTAATGAAGATGTTATGTGTTAATTTGATGTGTTAAACTTATCTTTATTAATGTATATCGAATTATACATAGATACATACAAGATTTACACAGATATAAGAGTTAGAACTTCTGATCCATCCAAGGACCTTTTTCTTTGGAAATTTTTGCCTGCTGCTTTAAAAAGTTCCCCCACCCCTGGGTTAGATTAAAAATGCATAGCTTGAGAGGGTTTGGGACGAAAGAAAATATGCCATTTCAAGGAAACAATACTGCAGACTCATTGAAACCAAGGACAGTTTCAGTAAAAAAAGGCTTTTAATGAAAATAATGATAGTAATAGAAACAAGTGTGGTTTATAGGTGGAGATGTGGCTGTGTGGTTGAGATGCTCTCAGGCTCAGTGCCATTGTGGGGTACCTTGGGCAAGTGTCTTCTACAAGAGTCTTTGGCCAGTGGATCCAAAGGCTTGTTGTAACCTTGTTGTTCATTTGATTTCTGGCCTGGGCAGGGAATTTGTGTCTTTGAGCAAGGATCTTCATTTCATGTTGCTCTGCAGCCTACTCAGCTGTAAATAACGAGTACCAACTGACCGCTGCTACACCTCTCTCTCTCCCTCTCTCTCACATCCCTTCTCATCTCCTCCCCCCTCTCTCCCCTTCCTCTCGCCCTGCCTTTCCTCCTTCATCTCCCTCTTACCGCATTTCCCCTCCTCCCTCTCATCTTCCTTCCCTCCCCTTCGCTTCCTCCTCCCTCTCTCCTGCCCTCCTTTTGTCTCATCTCCCTCCCCTTCGCTTCCTCCTCCCTCTCTCCTGCCCTCCTTTTGTCTCATCTCCCTCCCCTTCACTTCCCCACTCTCCCCCTTCCATCTCTCCCCTCTCTCACCACTCCCTCCACCTCTCTCTGATAAAGAGTTAAATATGTCATATCTCATTGTGTTTCAAAGTCAGATTATTTTGTATTCCAACCCCATTTTTTCTACTGTCTTCATCTTCATCATCATCAAATGTCTGTTGTCCATACTGGCATGGGTTGGATGGTTTGACCAAGGTTGGTAAGCTGGAAGGCTGCACTAGACTCCAGACTGATTTGGCATGGTTTTCTACGGCAGGATGCCCTTCCTAATGCCAACCACTACGAGAGTGTAATGGGTGCTTTTATGTGCCACTGGCACAGGTGCCATTTGCATGACACAAGTGCCATTTGCATGACACAGGTGCCATTTGCATGACACAGATGCCATTTGCATGACACCAGTATCTGCCACAACTGTGATTTTACTCAGCTTGATGGGTCTTCTCAAGCACAACATAATGCCAAAGGTCCCCGTCATTGCCTCTGTGAGGCCCAGTGCTCGAAAGGAACTTGGCCACTTTGCCTCCATGAGGCCCAATGCTCAAAAGGAACTCAGTCACTTTGCCTCCATGAGGCCCAATGCTCAAAAGGAACTCAGTCACTTTGCCTCCATGAGGTCCAATGCTCAATTGGGACATCATTTAAAAATTTTCCCACTCAGAATTGAACTCATGTCCTTATGACCTATTGACTAACTCATACAATTTCCCCTTTTTCTTTTGCTTCAGGCCATGAAATGTCTTTTGCTGCTTTCCTCTGTACCTTATATAAAATAGGGATACTTACGGAGGCCGATGCCCCAGCTATTGTCTTGCAAGTCAATGAGAAGTGAGTATGGCTACCCGTCAGTAATAATGCTCTTTCAGTCTTCTATTAAACTTTGCTTTTCTTCAGGTGTCTTTAAAGAATGTTGAACGAAAGTCTTCCAGAATATTGTGATGGATGCAGTCATGGCTGTGCACAGGTGGCGTTTTGTAACCATGTGGCTTTGAGTTCTGTCTCACTGGGCGATATCACAGATTGCTTCTGCTGTAGCTTCTGGCTGATCTCGTGAGTGGATTTGGTAACGGAAACTGTTGGAAGCCCTTTGTAACCTCTGTGTGTGTGTGTGTGTATATATTGCAGTGTGGAAGGTGTTTATAAGCCATTTATAAACACAGAAAAACTGTTAGAGTCACTTCAATATTTAAATTTAATTTGTCAAAATATTTTCGTCACTTTGAGACCGTGACCTGTTCACTGTCAAAATTCCGTGCTGCATATATATATATAAGAACTTTGCTTCTCAACCACATGGTTTTGGGTTCAGTTCTACTGTGTGTCACCTTAGGCACATGTCTTCCACTAGTTCCAGGCCAACCAAAGCCTTGTGCATGGAATTGGTATACAGAAAAGGAAAGAAGCTTGTATATGTGTGTCCATGGATGTGTGTGTTAGTGTGACTTGTCTTGACATCATGTGCCAAAATTAGAAACAATACTTATTATTATTATTATTATTATTATTATTATTATTATTGTTACTATTATTAAGGCAGCGAGCTGGCAGAATCGTTAGGAAGCTGGGTGAATTGCTTAGCGGTATTTCATCTGCCATTAAGTTCTGAGTTCAAATTCCTCCGAGCTTGACTTTGCCTTTCATCCTTTGAGGGTCGATGCAATAAGTACCATTATGCACCGGGGTCGATGTAATCGACTTAACCCCTCCCCCAAAGTTTCAGGTTTTGTGCCGATATTAGAAAGGATCATCATCATCATCATCATCATAATCATTATTATTATTATTTAAATTATGCATTTTTAATTTTGGTGTATTCTAACAAATGTTCTCTGTGTTCTGAATGCAGATATTTGCAGCTAATGCGTCGAATGCAGCAAAGATATCGGATGGAACCTGCTGGAAGCCATGGTGTTTGGAGCCTGGACGATTACCAATTCATTCCTTTCATCTGGGGGAGCAGTCAGCTTATTGGTCAGTGTCCTATTATCAGTTATCTCCCTTTATCTTCTCAATTCAAAATCTCACTGGAATAGGGCAGGAGGTGGTGGGGGTGGGGGTGGCGGTGGGGAGTAATGAGCCTGGCTGGAGTGAAATGACTTGTAGCATGCACATTTAGGCTGTGTGCGTGTGCGTGTGTGGATGTGGATATATATATATATATATATATATATATATATATATATATATATATATGTATGTATATCATCATCATCATCGTTTAACGTCCGCTCTCCACGCTAGCATGGGTTGGACGATTTGACTGAGGACTGGTGAAACCGGATGGCAACACCAGGCTCCAATCTAATTTGGCAGAGTTTCTACAGCTGGATGCCCTTCCTAACGCCAACCACTCAGAGAGTGTAGTGGGTGCTTTTACGTGTCACCCGCACGAAAACGGCCACGCTCGAAATGGTGTCTTTTATGTGCCACCCGCACAAGCCAGTCCAGGGGCTGAGGGTGATAAATTGAATATTAATTTAATTAACATCAATTTAAAAACTAGTGGCCTAGCATATAAAAAAATCTGAGAATTCAGAAAAATTGTATTACATGCGTATAAGAAGGGATGACCACTAAGTGGACATCCGATATGCTAGAAAAAGATCATCTACGATCTAACCACAAAGAAAAGAATGTTCTCCAGAAAAATTCAGCAAACACCAGAACATAAGTGGGCAAGGCAAATGAAAATATACAAAATAAAGAATTAATCGTAGACTGGGTTTCGCTATTAACTCTTTTACTTAGTGGCCATCCCTTCTTATACGCATATATATGTATATACACACACACACATACACATATCCTCTTTTCATTTCTCTCTTCGTTTTTCTCCCCCCTCCCCCCCTCTCTGATTTGTCTTTCATGATGTTTGTCTCTCTCACGCTATACACCCACATGGACCATTTTCCTTACATTTAATCTATTAAGCTAACCACTTAATCTATTCCTTCAATGTGAATGCAACATTCCCAATATTACCCAGATTTACCTGGGATTATACTTAAGGGACTATACATCATCATCATCATCATCATCGTTTAACGTCTGCTTTCCATGCTGGCATGGGTTGGACGGTTTGACTGAGGTCTGGAAAGCCCAGAGGCTGCACCAAGTTCCAATCTAATACTGGCAAGGTTTCAACAGCTGGATGCCCTTCCTAACGCCAACCACTCTGAGAGTGTAGTGAGTCCTTTTTACGTTCCACCGGCATGGGAGTCAGTTAGGCTGTCCTGCCCTCGATCAGGCTGCCCTAGGACAAGTTTCCACTACTAAATTCACTCACAAGACATTGGTCAGCCCAGGACTATATTATTAATAGAAGACACTTACCCAAGATGTAAAATGTTGCAGATTGGAACTGAACCCAGAACCACACAACCACACCAGTATGGTATCTGATTCAAAACTTAAATAATTAAAATAGTTACTGGAGAATTGTTTGACCACACACACATCCAGGCTTTGTTCATGGAAGTATAGACTAACTTCCATACCTTCTGGAACAAGAGGAACTGTGAACGTTATTCTTCCGTCTTTATTCTTCTGTCGACTGTTTTATTCTTTTATACATTGTGAATTCTCTGTCTGGAACTTTCCTGCATACACACCTTGTCTCTGATGATGGAATACCCAGTGTATGGAGATGTTGACCCATCACTTGGGATATCTCAGAAACAGCTGTAGTCATTGATTACTTCTACTTCTCCATTTTTGATTCACCTTTAATTAAATATTCTAAATGACCTGAGATACTCGTCCTGTCTTGGTTTTGTTGTCCATTTTCCTTTAATTTATAAGAAAATGATCTACAAGAAAATGATGATACACACACACACACACACACACACACACACACACACTGAGCACCCATCATCATCATCATCATCATTGTTTAACATCTGCCTTCCATTTTGGCATGGATGGGATGGTTTCACAAGAGCCGGTCTGGAAGAAGCCTGCACCGTACTTCTGTGACTGTTTTGGCAATGTTTCTACAGCTGGATGCCCTTCCTAACACCAACCGCTCAGCAGAGTGGGCTTGGTGCTTTTTACATGGCACAAGCACAGGTGAGGTCACTATTAATCAGACCGGTGTCCCCATCTTGAATTGATTTCACTACATTTTAGCTGTTGTTTTCTCCAGCCTTCTTCACAAGTGTCTTGTGTGGAACTCAGTTGTGATATTAGAATTTCAAACCTAATCCTTTATTTGATCCACAGGGGTGCAATGTTCTCATTCCGTTCTCTGTGTTTCATGACAGTTGATTTTTCTCAATCACCTTAGTGTTTTTCAGGAGGATGTTCAAAGCGTTTTCATTCCCCCCGCCCACCTTCACAAATTTTAGCAGGTGCACTTGCATCCCCTGTTCTTCCTCTTCCTGACCCTATGTCTAGGATGATTTTTGAAGGCATTTTTTGAGAAAACAAGTGGTGTCTTAGATGCTGTTAAATGCAGTAATTAACTGTTTGATAAATGTTTCTAATTATATGTGTATTTTGAAAAAAAATCTTTTGTAGGTCATCCTCGAATTTTACCAAAATCCTTTATCAACCCAGAAATTTACGAACATTTTAGTCAAGACTACATCTTTTTAGCTTGTATAAAGTACATTAATCAAGTGAGTTGAAATTTACTTTGTTTTAATTTTTCCCTTTCTGTCTAATATTTTGTTGTATGTTCTAGAAACTTTGCTTAATGTAACAATATGGATTAATCAGGCAATTAACATCACCTTTTATCATTTTCCTTGGATTCTGTCATCATCACCATCATCATCATGTTCCTTTTCTATGCTTGCATGGGTTAGATGGAATATGTTGAGGCAGATTTTCTACAGCTAGATGCTCTTCCTGTCACCTAGCCTCACCTGTTTCCAAGCAAAATAAATACTTCCCCATAGCTAGACATGTTTTCCCGAAAGGTTGGAAACAGCTTCGTTCAATTTCCATCTACCAGATCAGCTTACAATGCTTTGATTAGCCTGGGGCTATAGTAGAAACAGGGGGTCTTGGACATTGTCTCAGGGAGGCCCAACACTCAAAAAAACCCAGCCACTTTCCCTCCATGAGGCTCAAACTCTTGTAAAAAAGCTTGGTCACTTTGCCTCTTTGAGGCCCAATGCTCAAAAGGAAATAAGCCACTTTGCCTCTGTGAGGCCTAACACTCGAATGCATTTCTAGTGGAAGCACTAGGCCTCAGATTTGGGGGAAGGGATTAAGTCGATTACATCGACCCCAGTGCATAACTGGTACTAATTTTATCGACCCCGAAATGATTATTCAATAATAATCTCCACGAGAACTTGTGTTGCCATCTGTTCTGTCCTGATTAATTAAACTAAAATAATATTGCAATTGAAATAAAGATGGTGAAAGCGTTGGCATTAATTTGGGTTTTCTTTGAAAACAGGTGAAAAGTGGTCCTTTCTTTGAACATTCCAATCAACTCTGGAGTATCAGTGCGGTCGCCTCGTGGGAGAAAGTGAATTCAGGCCTTATAAAGATGTATAAAGCAGAGGTAAGTGGGCTTATCCTTTTGGTTTTTTTTTAATCATTGTCTTCTAGTTGTCATCGTCATCGTCTTCATTGTATCATCATCATCATTGCTGCTTTTATCTTGTCATCACCATCACTGTCATTCCTCCTTCTCCTCCTCCCCTCACCATATCCCCTCCCCATCTTCCCTCCTCTCCTCCCCTCTATCCCCTGACCCCTCCCTTAACCCCCCAATACCACCCCTCGCCCTCCTATCACCCCTCCTTCCCCCTTCCCCTCCTTCTTTCCCCTCCTCTCCTCCTCATCCTCCTCTCCCCTCCTCCCCTCCTCTCACCTTTTTCATAGACCACAACTGCTTAACCTCCCAAGCTAACCTGTTATACCTATCGACTTTTCTTTCTTCCTTATCGCATACCTTGTTGTCAGCCGGGCATGCTATATCTATGATCCAGCATAGTTTGCTTTCTTTCTCAATTAACACTATGTCTGGCTTCCTATTCTCTATCTCATGGTCGCATGAGAGCAGTATTAGTTCAGAATAGCATTCTCTATATCTTGCTTAACTGTAGCATGGATAAACTGTAGAAAGCTGCAGAACTTTGATATTGGTCTTGAGAAAGCATCTCCTTTGCATTATATGTCTATATGAGATGCTTCCTCAAGACCAATATCACAGTATATCCATGCTAAGTAAGATATACAGAATGCTGTTCTTCTTCTTCTTCTTCTTCTCCTCCTCCTCCTCCTCCTTCTTCTTCTTCTTCTTCTTCTTCTTCTTCTTCTTCTTCTTCTTTAGGTATGTTAGCATGCCAGGCGAAATGCTTAGGAGCATGTTGTCCTTTGCTACACTCTGAGTTCAAATTCTGCTGAGTTTCACTTTCGGAGTCGATAAAATAAGTACCAACTATTCACTGGGGTCGTTGTAACCGACTACCTCCCTCCCTCCCCAAGATTTCAGGCCTCGTGTCTGTAATGGAAAGGTTTACTATTATTGATGTTGTTATTGTTGTTATTATTATTATTATTATTATTATTATTATTATTATTATTATTACTTTTATTTTCAGGTTTTAGACAAATTCCCTGTGATCCAACATTTCTTATTTGGCACTTTGATGAGTATTGAACCTGCAGAAGTATGAAACAAGAAGAACATGTTGAATTGACATCAACTTCTGTTAGTGGATTATGAAATGCTTAATACACAAGGACCCACCGCCCTCCCTCCCAACCCCGCCTCCTTCTCATATTCCTCAAATTCATGTCCACGACATATCTGAAGCTGGCTTTGTTTTTGTTTTGTTATTTGATATTTTTCTTATCCATTGATATTCGAGAGACCTATTTGTTCCAAGAATATATTGCGTATGTATATATGTGTGTGTGTGTGTGTGAGCAGAGAGAGAGAATGTATGTATATATATATACAGACATGCATACACAAACACACACTCACACATATATGCAGATATACATTCATATCGTTAGGAAGGGCATCCAGCTGTAAATTGGAGCCTGGTGCAGCCATCTGGATTACCAGTCCTCAGTCAAATCGTCCAACCCATGCTAGCATGGAAAGCAGACGTTAAACGATGATGATGATCATGTATACATATACACAAATATAACACACACATATATGCAAATGTACATTTATATGTATACATATACACACATATATATATATATTACACACACACACACACACACACACACACACTGTTATAACAAACAAGAAAAAAACTTATGCAGTACTTTTGCAGTACTCTGTAGTGACATTGAACCTGAAAGTCTGTGGTTGGAAAAGTGAATATCCTGGTCTCATATGGTTGTTTTGTGTGTGTGTGTGTGCATGTAATGTATATGTATGTGTATATCTTTATATATATATACACACACACACATGTGTGTGTGTATATATATGAAAATATTTGGAGCCTGGTGTTGCCATCCGGTTTCACCAGTCCTCAGTCAAGTCGTCCAACCCATGCCAGCATGGAAAGCGGACGTTAAACGATGATGATGATGATGATGATGATGATATACAGGTAAGGAAATAATTTTATTCTCAAATGCTGGATGATGCTAATAAACTCTCCAGATTTTGCAGAAAAATCTGGATGCTGATAGATTTTTCTGCAAAATCTGGAGAGTTTCTCCTGTTCCTGCTATATTATTAGCATTCTCCTGCGTTTGAGAATAAAATTATTTCCTTATCCGTATCTTTCAATACATCTCGACGCTTCTGAAGCAAACTTTGTCTGCTGACTTTCAACATAAATTGAATTTAACACACACACACACACACAGGTACATCACATGGTTTGAAAGTCTTGATGTTTTGCTGACCCTCAACTGCCCTGAAATTAGCAGTATACTTATATTTATATAGGTATACACACACACACACACACATATATATATATGTGTGTGTGTGTGTTTTATATCTGCATTCAACACGTTCAAATGTAAATAAAATGTTTATTTATAGTTTATCTTCGTTTTGTCATTTACTCGTTTTTATCCTGTTTCGTTCGTCCTCACAATTATCTCTTTCTTACTTGGAAGTGAAATAGAAAAAAAAACAGTTAAACTTTTCAACTGACTGAATAAGGTTAGTATGGTGTCTGGGCTTTTACTCAAAGAATGAAGATTAAACAAGTGAAGTGTGGCCTCTGTCATCGTCGTCATCATCGTTTTAACGTCTGCTTTCCATGCTGGCATGGGTGGGACAGGTTGACAGGAGCTGGCCAGGCAGGAGCCTCCACCAGACTTCTGTGACTGTTTTTGCATGGTTTTAATGGTTGGATGCTCTTCCTAACGTCAACCACTCGGCAGAGTGGACTGAGTGCTTTTTACGCAGCACAAACACTGGCGAGGTCAGTTTTGGCAAGGTTTCTACAGCTGCATGCCCTTCCAAATGCCAACCACTCTACAGTGTGGACTGGAGTAAAGTCCTTGAAGCCCCCAAACACAATCTATTGCAAAATTGACATGCTTTTATCTTTTATCTATTGTCTTTTACATGTTTCTGTCATTAGACTGTGGCCATGCTGGAACAACGCCAAGAAGAATTTTTAGTTGAATTAATCAGTCCCAGTATTTCTTTTTTCCTTTTTTCTTTTCCTGTTTCAAGCCTGGCACTCTGCTCTCTTTCGCCAGACTGCTAAGTTACAGCGACATGTGTTTTATGTCTCTATAGTTTAGCAGTTTGACAAAAACAGACTGATAGAATAAGTTACCCAGGCTTAAGAACTAAAGAGTGGGCAAATGCTGCTGAGTACTTTGGGCCAACGCAATCGATTGAGTGCCTCCTCAAAATTGCTGGCCTTGTGCCAAAATTTGAAACCAATATAGAGAGTGGATGTAAAATGGTGATGATAGTAATGACGAGGATGGTGGTGGTGGTGGTAGTGAGCGGATTGATAAACTGCCATAGTTATGATGATGGAGGTGGTGCTGATGAAGGTGATAATGGTGGTGGTGGTGGTGACTGCGGCGTCAGTGACCGAATTGATAAACTGCCACCCTTGGTGACCATACATTGTTGTTACGACACAAATGTTGTAGAAGAAATGTTGCAATACTGTACGCAATAAACTCATTGTATTAGAAAATAGTTTGCGTTCATTTAGCCATTCCTTTATTCACCGCTTCGGCTGGTTTGTTGAAGTCGTGGTTGCTCTGATAGGATTAACATAAGATGACTACATACGGAGTTGTCTCCCGTACACGACAAAAACTAGAAAATAACCGGAGTTATTTGACTTATGTATATACTGTAAATCCTCGAGTATAATCCGCATTTTCCCCCAAAATTTAAAGGTCAAAATCCCTAGTGCGTACTATATACGAGGTTAAAAATGAAAAATATTTTCTAAGCAATGTCTGAGTCTCTATTTGCTGTCCGGCAATGTTTATTCAGACTCATTTTGTGATATCGGGCTTGTAACTGATAGTAATAAGTATGCAAAGGCAATTTACTTAATATTTATTTTTCACTGACTTTATTACTGTTATTTCTTTATTTTCTGCAAACAAAGTGCACAAAAAAGCTTCACGTTTGCATTATGTTATATATACAATAATAATAAAGGACATTACCGTATATATGTTTACAAAAAGGACGTTATACAGACCTCCTTGACTCAAGTTAGAGAAGGGGTGCGTATTATACATAAAGTTTAGGTTTTTCAGAGGTACAGCCCCCTAAAAATTTCCTGCGTATTATACTCAAGGGCGGACTATACTCGAGGATTTACGGTATACAGGCTGCGGCAAAAAGACCGCCCCGATTTCAAAGGTTAATAAAACATGAACACATGAAGGTGCTTGAAAAAACTTTGTATTTCTATGAACTTCCTTAAATGCCATTTTCTTTTCCTGTTTCAGTCAGTACCTGCCTTGGCCTGGAGTGGAGAGCATCATTTTTTCCTTGTATCTTCATGTGTTTGTTTTTTATTAACCTTTGAAGTCGGGGCAACATGTCTGCCACACCCTGTCTATATATATTGTCAGTAGTTCATATATCCGAAAAAGACGCACACTCTAATGCAACGTTTATCAACCAGGGTCCCTCCGGAACCCTAGGGTCCGCAAAAGGTTCCTAGGGGTTCCGTGAAAAAGAATGAGATAGGCTAATGCTAGTTTCATGATCGTAATATTACTATACCTGCACAACATTATTGTAATACAGACATCATCCTACCTACCTAACTATATCTATATCTATATCTATATCTATCTATCTATCTATATATATATATATATATATATGTATATACATAAGAATAGTATTTATAATTATGAATAAATCATAATTATAACGGAGAGGATTGCGATTTATTTTACGATACGGTATATAATGTGGTATAATAGGTTCCTAACTTCGAAATTGCAATTGAGAATTAACCTTTTATTTTTGAATTGTGGATTTTATGTCATGTCGCTCGCAGACAGCTTTATTCTGAGGAAATAAAATATGAGTGATGATAGTGGCTTTATAATGGTCTTGACAAGACGGCGAGCTGGCAGAAACGTTAGCATGCCGGGCGAAATGCTTAACGGTATTTCGTCTGTCTTTATGTTCTGAGTTCAAATTCTGCCGCGGTCGACTTTGCCTTTCATCCTTTCGGGCTCGATAAATTAAGTACCAGTTGCGTACTGGGATCGATCTAATCGACTGGCCCCCTCCCCCAAAATTTCAGGCCTTGTGCCTATAATAGAAAGGTTTATAGCAGTCTTGACTGCTATTTCTAAACATGTAACGGATTTTGCAACCCCCTCCGTTATGAGTGTGATTTATTCATTATTATAAACAGTCTTCTTTTAAGTAATTTATTATTACATGTTTGGTCATTGATATATTCATAAATAATTATCTATTGTTTATGATATATCCTTCGCAATGTATTTTTTACATTCCTTTTTAATTAATTATATATATATATATATATATATATATATTTCGGCCAGAGTTCTTTCGTCACACTTCTGTGACCTCATTCCTATTGTATAGGAATGCAAAATGGCTGATATTTAGCAAGGTGAGACACACATAAGAAGGAAGGAAACAAAGGACCACTGATGAGGTCACAGAAGTGTGACGAAAGAACTCTGGCCGAAATAAGATTAAGATTAATGTAATATAAAGCTGAAGCAAATTAACACCAAATATACAGTGCGTGTGTTTTTATTGGCTAAACTGGCAATATGACCATCCCCAAGTACAACAACATATATATATATATATATATATATATATATATATATATATATATATATATATATATATATACACACACACATATACATATATACTCTTTTACTTGTTTCAGTCATTTGACTGTGGCCATACTGGAGCACCGCCATTAGTCAAGCAAATCGACCCCGGGACTTATTCTTTGTAAGCCTAGTACTTATTCTATCGGTCTCTTATGCCGTTCCACCAGTTGCTGAGGGATCGTCCGCCTTCGGCCATTTGAGCCTCACAAGTCGCCTACACCACTAATCGCTTTATAGGGGTGAAACCAATGGTCACTCTATGACTGGCCATAACATTTAACGTCCTAAAACATATATTTTTGCTCTAATACTTTAGAGCAGTGTTTCTCAACCTTTTCCCTCCTGCGTAACCCTTAAAATAAATTGCATGCCTCAAGGAGCCCCTGCACAAAAACAATTATATACTATATCTTTCCCATACTTTTTTCATCATGGTTCACTTGGTAAATCTCATATACATACACACACACACACACACACACACACACACACACACACACACACACATATATTTGTTATTTCAGGACCCGTTTGAATGTTTATGACCATTTTTTCCTTCCCTTATTTATCTTGGTATGGTGTTAACGAGAGCAGAATCAGCTGAAGTGAAATAGTTCTGTCTTAGTGTTGTGCTGTGATGCAACCATGATTTTTGTTGAAGCCGGATGATACGGGAACCAAGCCTTGGTCGAATATATATTTATATAATTACAGTCAACTTTGTGGCCATTTGCTGTCATGAATGGGCTCAAGAAAATTAAGAATATGCCTGTTATACTGTTGAAGCGAAATTTAAAAAAATCTAAAAAATCTAAAATATATTGTGAAATAAAGTAAAGGGAGATAATATAATAAAATTTACCGAGTTATTTCCCCTGCATTATAAAACCTTTGATTCTGTTAGCGTCCGAATGGTTCTTGTATTTAAACTTTAAATGAGTTTATTTGGTCTCGTGAAAAGCTTTTCCTACTTCATGTCATCAATGCTTTTCGTCGGATTCGAGACTCAAAACATTTACTATTATATATATAAACTTATAAAATGTTGTTTAATTCCAGGTGAACTATGATTGAACCTTGACCATAAAACTGTGTAAGTGCATCATTTTCAAGACATTGTGGTAGCATTTGATGAGGATTTGGTTGCTATTTCTGACAGAGTAAAAGACTTCCTAGAGGCTCCTCGGTCTGAAGGCGTCTCTCCCTTTGGTAGTGTTGACGCATTTGGTTAAGTGTTCGCAGAAGGCAGGACGCGTCGGTAATAAGGCGCTCCTTCATTCGGACATGGATTGGTCGGACTGTGCAACCGATGTAAACAGTTGTTGCATCTGGAACATCTGGTATACACTACGTATGCACATCGACACATGTTTGTGTTGCAAATCGGGCAGTTCGCTTGTGTGCAGGGCGGTTTTTCTGTGCGTGACCACCTCGTTGATAGGTGTTTACGTAGGGATGGTCCTGAATGGGCCAGTAGGCTGTCGAGGCCTTCCCAGCCGATGGCTTTGTAAATGGCAGATATGGTCCTCGAATTAAAGTGGGGAATCTTCAAGATGCAGGTCTTAGAGAGATCCCCTTTGCCTTTATTTGGCTTGTGCTCTCGGATGGAATTAACAACGGACGTCGGGTGTCCGTTATTCTCAAGAACCTTTAGGAATCGAGCAACACGTGCGTCTTGGCTGGTGTTGTTACTTCATCTCTTGTGTATCCAGGCGATCTCGTTATGTACCTGACTTACCTTATCCCTGATGTGGAGAGCCGCGACTTGTAACGGATGGAGAGGTACGGGCAGGATGATTTTCGGTAGAACACCATGTCAATTTTCCCCTCGTCCGTGATGTTTAGCAGAAAGTCAAGCAAGGAGGGGGAACCATCGTTGTTTGGGTGTTCAATGGTGAAGCTAATGTGTGGGTCCATCTTATTGAAATGCCTTAGTATTGTGGAGGCATCCTCATGGGATGGGGTGAATGCGAGGATGCATCCATATACCTGGTGAAGAAGGTGCACGAGTGGTATGAGTATTCTATGCTCCAGTCAGTCTAAGTAAATGATAGCGAGCAGACCTGAGAGGCCGGAACCCATAGGCAGGCCTGAACACTGCTTAAGCGTGTTGCCAAGGAAATCGAAGTGTGTGTTGGTAATGATGACTGATAGTAGCTGGTGGATGTCGGAGGAGGTAAGTCCGAAACAGTGTGAGTTTGAGAAGGCAACGCATTCTGTGATCAGGTCTGCCGCGGGAAGGACAGGAACCGAGATGTATAGCGGAGCCACGTCTAAGCTGAAGGTGTATCTGTTGCTTCTGAAGGTGTCAGGATTGAGACGAGGCAGTCGTTGAATGATCTCGTCCGGGCCATTGAGGAACCACGAAACCTTGTAAAATGGTCCCTCTATGCCGGAGATTATAGGTCTTATGTGGAGGTTAGGTCTTGATTAGATGGTAAAACGTAGGCATCCTACTGTTGCATTTGGGGAGGTTCCTTTTGATCGTCGCAGTAAGATGACACCGGTTACAGATGTTGGTTCAGGTGTTATTGATAAGGTAGGTCCTCCATTACGGTCGCAGTGACTCGGGAGACTTCAGCGTAGATTACTGTTGTTGTTGAGGTGTTGGAACATTAAATTGTTATATGTGTGCTGTGTAATGATGCAAAATTCTCTGGCTTTGTTGGAGGAGAGGTAGACCAGGTCCTTCGACCTAAGTTTTATTGTGTCTCCTGGTGATTCGTGTCTTGGAAAGGTTGGGTGGGAAGGAATTGGCGTGTTTGTCCAGGATGGTGAAAATGGACTGTTTCTGCTTAGAAAGTTTGCTTTTTAATTGGCGTTAGTGGGGGTGGGAGGTGCGTGGTGTCATGGTGATAGACAGGAAATTTTTGGGGAAGGAAATGGTCAGTGCCCCAAGTGGCGGGGTCAATGGGAACCTCAGGGCTGGAGATCCATTTGAGTCAGTATGCTGTACGATAGAAGTTGGTCATGATGTCAAGATTCAACTTGTCGTTGAGCCTTTGTGTCAGGATGAACTTAGGCTTGAGGAAATCTTCGTATCAAAGAAGCTATATTGATTCACCACCTCAATCCGAAAATTAAGAGTCGATCAGATATGGGCCGGTGGCTCCTATAACACATCACGGCGACTACAACCAGCATTATAACATACACCACCAACACCATCTTCCACCACCACCACCAACACCATCACGTGAAAATACGTCACAACGACCAACAGATGGAAAATTGTTGCTGCTGCTAAATCAGATGCCGAGCAGTTAAAAAGAAAATAACGAAATCGATGTAACTAGACATTTCTAGTACTGCTTCCTTCTGAAGATTGGCCTTTGCACCGAAAATATAAAGAAGATTTTTGTAAAACTTTTTGTATTGTTAGAAGCTTTCTTTTCTTTTCTTTTCTTTTTCAACTTCTGTACTACAACGTTTCAAGCGAACTATAATGGTCATATATCATCTACCTTTGATGAGTGTAGGGTTACATAATCGGACAGATACCTAACACTCCGTTGAACCCCTAATGCGAAACCGATTAGTAAGATACGCCGTAATGGATATATAATACACGATGCATATGTTTTCATGGAGTACAAACTAAAGAGTACGGAACAGCGAATGCAGTTATATAATAGTCCTACTTTGACAGCTGTTTCGAGAGGAACATGACTTATGCCATAACTACGTTCTACATATATAATCCATGCTCCTACACACTTCAATAAATTGAACGGGCGGAGTGTGAGAAATTAAAAATTAAGAATATAAAACTTCCCTTTCTTTCTCCCTCTTGTTACGTATGTAAATGTGTGTGTGTGTGTATGCATATATATATATATATATATATATATATATATATATATATATATATATATATATATATGTGTGTGTGTGTGTGTGTGTGTGTGTGTGTGTGTGTGTGTGTGTGTGACACAGAGAGAGACAGACACAGAGGGAGAGAGTGACAGAGAAATACACACACACACACACACACACACACACACACACACAGATAGAGTCTGAGTCTGTCAACCTGCTGTGAAGTACGAAGTGGGGTGTCATACTGACATATGTCACAAGTAGTAAGTTAATCCCCGACCGTAGAAGACTGCAGCTACGGAGCTGTATAATTATAGACATACACATACATACATATTCACATGTACATACGTATATTTGCGGGATCACGTGTCCATGTGTCTTTATAAGTTGATGCTACACGCACGCGTATGTGTGTGTGCGTGTGTGTTTGTTAGCCCTATAAGAAACGGTTGATATTTTGTTGGTATATATATATATATATATATATATATATATGAAATAATTACAAGCACAACTTCAGACTGAAAGAAATGTCATAATCCGAGAATCGAACCATTTATCTAATGCATTCTAGAGATCAGGCCACCCAACACAACAAGTAAACATTGACAATTTCATTATTTACATTATTTACATTTGACAGATATTTGTCATCATCTTGTTTGTTGTTAACACAACGTTTCGGCTGATATATTCTTCAGCCTTCATCAGGTGTCTTGGGAAATTTCGAACCCGAGTTCTCATTCCTAAGGTATTTTTCGATGTTGTTGTTGTTGTTGTTATTATTATTACTTTATGTTTGACTTTTGCTTTGCCTTTGTACAAGTTGGATCCAAGTCTCACCCAGAGACCTCAAGAGACAACAAGTTCATGTAGGTGTTATGCCTAGGGTACCATATATTTGGATTTGTACATAGTGTTGTTCTAGAGAATGTTTAAGAAACCATAAGAAAATTATGTTTTTGTTTTAAAATTTGAGATCACATAGACAGTATTTTACGTAGGATATGGGCAGTATTATTATTATTATTATTATTATTATTATTCTGATCACTGCTTGGAATCGAACTCGGAATCTTGGGGTTAGTAGCCCGCGCTCTTAACCACTACGCCATACGTCCGTGGGCATATGGCGTAGTGGTTAACAAACAAGATGAGGACAAATATCCGTCAAATATAAATAGTGTAAATAATGTACATAATCCCTCATCTCAAATATAGAACTGTATTGGCAATTTCATATGTGAAGCACTTATAAATATTTTTTACCAGAATAAACTAACAGTGTTATCTACTCTGATATCACATGAAGATCAAAGACAATATTGTAGCTTCTCAATCACCTGAGTCAGAAACAAAAGGGGATAGTGTGAAGAAAAAAGGATCGCGTCAGTTATTAATACCAGGTGGAGAGGTTGTACCCAAGCGAAAGATTATTGTTTCTGACAAAGCCAGGAATCGGCTGAATACTGCAAAATGCAAGTGGGAATTACACGGGGGGGGGGGGGGCAATGGAATTACTATTTCACTGGACATCCCGCAAATGTTCCCCTTAAATGATCAGTCTGCCTCCAATCGGTTTTTCTTGAACACAGAGTCGACATTTGATACATTAGATGAGATCTTATGGAGACAGAGGTGAAGTGGTGCAGGACACGGTTGAAAGCAAAAGTATCGGAAGATTATGAAACAAGTCCGAGTCTTCTGATTTTGAATATGGAATGCAATCGATGACATAATCAAAATCTATAAAATAATGAAACTAGCTCGGACTTGGGTTCAAAATTTTGGCACAGGCCAGCAATTTTAGGGGAAGGGTGAGTCGATTTCATCGACCCCCAGTACTCAAATGGTACTTATTTCATCGACCCCGAGAAGATGAGGGGAAAAGTGAACCTCGGCGGAATTTGAACGTAGAACGGAAAGACAGACGAAATGTCGCTAAGCATTTTTCCCGGCATGCCAATGATTCTGGCATCTCATCGCCCTAAGCCAGTTCGAATATTACAACCTTAGCTATGGCGGCAACTGGCAGAAACGTTAGCACACCGGGCGAAATGCTTAGCGGTATTTCGTCTGCCGTTACATTCTGAGTTCAAATTCCGCCGAGGTCGACTTTGCCTTTCATCCTTTCGGGGTCGATAAATTAAGTACCAGTTGCGTACTTGGGTCGATCTAATCGACTGCCCCTCCTTCCCCCAAATTTCGAGCTTTGTGCCTAGAATAGAAAAGACTCATTTACCGCGCCGGAAAATATGCTTAGCGGTATTTCTACCGACTTTACGTTCTGAATTCAAATGCTGCCGGGGTCGACTTTGCCTTTCATACTTTTGGGATCGATATAATAAGAACCAGTTGACTTTCCTCCTTCCCCCGAAGTTGGTGTCCCTGTGCCAAACTTCGAACCAATTTTACAACCTCGATAACGCAAACGACGGCATAATCAAAAATCTTCGACGTAATGCAGCTATGCCTGAAGATCGATAGATTTAGGCATCAAAAACGGAAACATTAGAAATAGAGAAACATTTTCAGACACGGAATCGCCACAGGCCTTGGTAGACTTTTTTTTAAAATTCTAATTTTCTAAGTTAAAACGTGATTTCCAATCGTAATCAATAGGGTCTCAATAAACAGCTACCAGTGTTAATATAATTAATGGAGTTAGAAATGTCAATTAATTAAAATTACATTGGAGATAAATGTTAATTAAAATTGATTCTAAGGCGCGAATTGGTAGAACTGTTAGCGTGCCGGACAAAACGCTTAGCAGTATTTCTTCCGTCCTAAGGCAGCGTGCTGGCAGAAACGTTACCACGCAGGGCGAAATGCTTAGCGGTATTTCGTCTGTCGTTACGTTCTGAGTTCAAATTCCGCCGAGGTCGACTTTGCCTTTCATTCTTTCGGGGTCGATTAAATAAGTACCAGTTTCGTACTGGGGTCGATATAATCGACTTAATCCCTTTATCTGTTCTTGTATGTCTCCTCTACGTTTAGCCCCCTGTGGGCAATAAAGAAATAAGAAGCGTTAGCACAAACGAAATACCGCTAAGCATTTCGCCTGTCTTTATGTTCTGAGTTCAAATTCCGCCGAGGTTGACATTTCCTTTCATCCTTTTGGGGTTGATAAATTAAGTACCAGTTGCGTACTTGGGTCGATCTAGTCAACTGGCCTCCTCCCACAAAATTTTGGACCTTGTGCCTGGAGTAGAAAGGAATATTTCGTCCGTCCTTATGTTCTGAGTTCAAATTTCGCTGAGATCGATTTTGCTTCTCATCCTTTCAGGGATAAGTACCAGTTGAATACTGGGTCGATGCTAGTATTCTGCGAAAATTTGGAACCCATTAAATATGATCCTGACAAAGGGTAAATTGGCAGATTCGTTAGGGGTGTCAGATTTTATTCTACAAATGGCGTTCTGGGTTCAACACCTGCCGAGGTCATCTTTGCTTTTACTCTTTCGGGTTCAATGATATCGTACCAATCCGGAGTAAGGAATTGGCGGAACTGAAGGAATATTGAACCAGATGCCTTGCGGTATTTGTTCCGGTTCCTTGCGTTCTGAGTTCAAATCATGCAGTAGACTTAATACACGACCCAAGTCAACACTACCACCTGACACCCTGGGTATCGTCAGTGGAGGGGTCCACTCTGTTGTAAATATTCAAATCAAGTCTTCAGTTTGAAGATACTTACCTCCCTCTTTTCCTAAGGAAACGTTAACATGCCGGACAAAATGCTTCACGCTATTTCTTCTGGCTTTTTACGTTCTGAGTTCAAATTCCGCCGAGTTTAACTTTGCTTTCCATACCATCGGGGGTCGGTAAATTAAAGTACCAGTTAAATACCAGGGTCGAAGTAATCTAGTTTCCCACTTACCCCAAAAGCTGTTGGCCATGAACCCTGCAACGGACTGGCGTTCCGTATAAAGGGAATGTTGTGATCTCGGTCGCTTATACGCCATGGAAACCAAGCAACCGGAGTCTTAGGGCTCAATGAAAACCCTCTCCTACCATTCCGCCATTCTCGGAGGCTCTGTAAAGGGCCATAAGCATTGTCTTCTTTCTTGACTAAAATGATAAAAAAGAGTGCAACTCCGAAATTTGAATTAATTAGAATAATCAGGTATGAGACGTTTTGGTACTGCCGTTTTGGAGCTGCACACTTGACGCCGCTGCTTTGACACTGGTTTATTTGACATTAGACGTTTTAATGTTTCTCTCGTTCTCTCCCTCCGTCCAGTTCTCTGAAGCTACTGGACTTGTTGTGTATATGAATAAATCGGTTGCTTGTTTCTCTAAGATTGACCAAGTTAAGTAGACACCTCTGACGAGACCCCAATAATGCTCGAAAATTAATTAAGGTTGTTTATCATTTTTCTTTCAGTCCACTGAGAAATAATTTAATTTTCCGTCTTTGTATGGTTACTACATAGATTTACAAATATTATTTTGGTCGAGTCCGACTCTTGTTACTCTTACTTTCGTCAGTGAATGCAGAGAATCTTCTGGAGAGTTACGACAGAGAAAATGGAATATATACACATATCTATACGTGAGATACTTGTCGTGGAGTTGGAAACAGAATAGGAAATGAGATAGAAGGAAAAAAAGGAAATACAAAAAATAATAAAAAAAGAAAGAGGGAAAGAAAGGAAGGAAAAAGAAGAAAAGAAAAGAAAGAAGGAAAAGAGAGGGAAAGGAGTTAGAGGAGGGGGAAGGAAGGGTGTGTTTTGAAAGGGAACTAAGTAAGGTGGGTGGGTGTTAGAATGGTAAAGGATTCCATTGTATTGATGATGTTTTATAGCCCTAGGTCAGACCCAAACAAGAACAGTGATATGGTTTACAACTTCATCGATCTGAAGCAAAACAAACCCGATCCACCATTCCAGGTATATCACGTTTCTCCCTAGAAATGATTCTCAACCATTTTTTAATGACCTGTGGACCCTTTTGATACCTATTCTCTTCGGTTGGACCCTCATAACCATTTGACATAAAAAAAAATCCTATTCTAATTTTATAATTAAATATTTCTAAAAATTGTATAAAAACATTAATATTACCATTAACACCAATTAAGGCAGCGAGGGACGAAATGCTTAGCGGTATGTCGCCTGCCGCTTCGTTCTGAGTTCAAATTCCGTCGAGGTTGACTTTTCCTTTCATCCTTTCGGGGTCGATAAATTAAGTACCAGTTACGCACTGAGGTCGATGTAATCGACTGGTCCCGTCCCCTAGAATTTCAGGCCTTGTGCCTATAGTAGAAAGGATTAACATTAATTGTATAAAAAACATTAGTATAAATATTTTGTGTATCGTAGAAGCATTAACAATTTATTACACAGTAATTTTAACATCAAATTCGTATATGGACCCTCAAGGGCCATATTGACCCTCAAGGGCCATATTGACCCTAAAGAGCCATATGGACTCTAAAGGGCCATATGGACCCTGGTTGAGAACCATTGGTTCCAGGTATATCACGTTTCTTATTTCTTTACTGAAAGGCAAAGTCGACCTCGGTGGAATTTGAACTCAGAACGTAACGGCAGACGAAATACCGCTAAGCATTTCGCCCGGCGCACTAACGTTTCTTATTTCTTTATTGCCCACAAGGGGCTAAACATAGAAGAGACAAACAAGGACACAAAAACGGATTAAGTCGATTACATCGATCTCAGTGCGTAACTGGTACTTAATTTATCGACCTCGAAAGGGATGAAAGGCAAAGTCGACTTCGGTGGAATTTGAACGTAGCGGCAGACGAAATACCGCTAAGCATTTCTCCCGGCGTGCTAACGTTTCTGCCAGTTCGCCGTCTTATATCACGTTTCTGTCCAACAGATGGCCATTGCTATACATTCATCGGTATTATTGTTAACTGTACAGGGTGCAGTGTGGTTGATTTGACATGTTGTAATTTCGTCTTTTATCTTGTTCCTTTTGTACATCCGTAAGTTCTGTTGGTAGCTGCAGAAGGAGTGAAAGCTCGTAAGCCTAGTGGTTAAGGTGTTGCATACGCAATCACAAGATCGTGGTTTCGATTCGCGGACCTGGTGGAGCGATGTGTTTTTGGACAAAACACTTCATTTCATGTTGCTCCAGTCTACTCAGCTGTAAATGAGTGACCCAGAGACGGACTTGCGTCCCGTTTAAGGCGAATTATGTTGTGATCTCGGTTACTTATACGTCATAGAAATCGGGTAACCAGCCCTATGAATCCTATGAATCGGGACAGTACACACTACAGAAGGAAGCGGGCAAGATGGACCGCCAACAAAGAAACCCCTGCAAGGCCATTCGATCTGCCAGGATTTATCAGTCAAATTCTTCTACCTTTATCCTACCATTCCTCTTATAAATGGAGAAAGTTTATATATTGAGGCTAATGGAAACTACGAGATGTCTCTACAAATACAAGTAGTAATTGTATCCAGAGCAGTTCCATATTTTATCATCTAGTCTACTGGTTTAATATATCAACATTGGTACGACATATGACGAGTAACAAATAAATTATCAATTGAATCAGGATAGTACACTACAGAAGGGAGCGGACAAAGTGGATCACCAACAAAGGCCACTCGATCTGCAAGGATTTATCAGTCAAATTCTTCCGCCTTTATCCTATAGATGTAGAAAGTTTTATATATTGAGGTTAACGGAATCTATGAGATGTCTCTACAAGTACAAACAGTTATTGTATCCAGAGCGGTTCCGTATTTTATTAATATATC